>NC_064640.1:88428773-88728773 GCF_023864345.2 Schistocerca serialis cubense | reverse complement strand
GCCAGATGACTGCCAATCGAGCAAGCTGTTGACGCTGACGCGTCAACACCTGGAAGGGACCATCATTCGTACACGTCAAACGGTCGGAATCGCCGACGAACGGTCCTCCATGTACCGTACGGCTGTGGAAAAAAAGCGCAGACACAGGATACTGATCCACGAGGTGACAACAGAATATGGCGTCCGTCACGTAGCGCAAAGAGGCATAAACAATGCATACTTTACCCATTACTCTCATCCATACGCGGAGAGGAGATCTGATACAGAGATCATTAGTACCGTCGCTAGTCTGATGCACGCAACGGTTACTTCGGAACTCCAAAAGGAACTGCTAGAACCGGTGACTGAAGAAATGTTGGATGCCATAGGAAAAGGGGCACCCAGTAAGTCACCAAGACTGGACGGGTTATCCTTGGAGTCTTATAGGAGTTCCAGAGACTACTGGCGCCTTATTGCAGTACTACACTACTGGTCATTAAAATTGCTACACCAAGAAGAAATGCAGATGATAAATGGGTATTCATTGGAGAAACATATTAGACTAGAACTGACATGTGATTACATTTTCACGCAATTTGGGTGCATAGATCCTGAGAAATCAGTACCCAGAACAACCACCTCTGGCCGTAATAACGGCCTTGATACGCCTGGGCATTGAGTCAAACAGAGCTTGGATGGCGTGTACAGGTACAGCTGCCCATGCAGCTGCAACACGATACCACAGTTCATCAAGAATAGTGACTGGCGTATTGTGGCGAGCCAGTTGCTCGGCCACCATTGACCAGACGTTTTCAATCGGTGAGAGATCTGGAGAATGTGCTGGCCAGGGCAGCAATCGAACATTTTCTGTATCCAGAAAGGCAGGTACAGGACCTGCAACATGCGGTCGTGCATTATCCTGCTGAAATATAGGGTTTCGCAGGGATCGAATGAAGGGTAGAGCCACGGGTCGTAACACACATCTGAAATGTAACGTTCACTGTGCAAAGTGCCATCAACGCGAACAAGAGGTGACCGAGACGTGCAACCAATGGCACCCCATACCATCACGCCAGGTGATACGCCAGTATGGCGATGACGAATACACGCTTCCAATGTGCGTTCACCGCGATGTCGCCAAACACGGATGCGACCATCATTATGCTGTAAACAGAACCTGGATTCATCCGAAAAAATGACGTTTTGCCGTTCGTGCACCCAGGTTCGTCGTTGAGTACACCATCGCAGGCGCTCCTGTCTGTGATGCAGCGTCAAGGGTAATCGCAGCCATGGTTTCCGAGCTGATAGTCCATGCTGCTGCAAACGTCGTCGAACTGTTCGTGCAGATGGTTGTTGTCTTCCAAACGTCGCCATCTGTTGACTCAGGGATCGAGTCGTCGCTGCACGATCCGTTACAACTACGCGGATAAGATGCCTGTCATCTCGACTGCTAGTGATACGAGGAGGTTGGGATCCAGCACGGCGTTCCGTATTACCCTCCTGAACCCACTGATTCCATATTCTGCTAACAGTCATTGGATCTCGACCAGCGCGAGCAGCAATGTCGCGATACGATAAACCGCAATCGCGATAGGCTACAATCCGACCTTTATCATAGTCGGAAACGTGATGGTACGCATTCCTCCTCCTTACACGAGGCAACGCCGGTCAACTGCTGTTTGTGTATGAGAAATCGGTTGGAAACTTTCCTCATGTCAGCACGTTGTAGGTGTCGCAACCGGCGCCAACCTTGTGTGAGTGCTCTGAAAAGCTAATCATTTGCATATCACAGCATCGTCTTACTGTCGGTTAAATTTCGCGTCTGTAGCACGTCATCTTCGTGGTGTTGCAATTTTATTGACCTGTAGTGTATATGTCAAGAGCTCATGACACCAGAGGTGCAACTTCCAGTTGCATTTGTGGAAGGTATCACCATCCCAACCCGTAAATCTCGCGGAAGATCACGTATTACGGACTACCGACCATCAACTTTGTTGAACTGTGATATGAAAATCTTTACACGTCTACTGGCAGCTCGAATTCGCCGTACGACATTTCGTGTCTTTATCAGTGGATCGGGCATCGATGGATGGGACGCATAATATCCGAGCCACCCTGTACCGCTACAGGGACCTGATTGCCCTCGCTAAGGGGCGTCGCGTACCGGGAGCGCTGGCTGCGACAGATTTTAGTCAAGCATTTGATCGCGTAAGTCATATGTACTTAGGTGCTGTTCTTCAGAATATGCATTACCAGGGCGCTCTCGTGGAGGTGGTACTCCTACGTGGCGCAACATCGAAACTGCTTGTCAACGGTAGTCTGTCGACCACCTTTCAAATTCGCCGCTCTGTTAGACAGGGATGCCCGTTATCGACAGTACTGTACGGTTCAGCATTATAGCCCTTGTTGTGCGGTCTGCGGCACTGACTCACGCTTTTGCCTCTTGGTGGCTTCGTTTTTAGGTTCACCGGGGATGCCGATGATCTGATGTTAGCTCTTCGTGGGGAACATAATGTTCACAGAGCCCTGGATTGGTCAACCACTTGTGATGAAACTTCTGGGAGCCGTATAAATGTACATAAATCGATGGCTTTGAATATTGGCACTGGGATGACAGCTGCAAGTGTCGCCTCACTCAGACTGTGCGATAAAATCTGCTGTCGTGGTATCGACTACACGGACGACATCTCACGCACGACGACCATTAATTATCGGAGCTTCTTGCAACACGTCCGTGCTGGACTTGTGGATCACCGTCTTCGTTCTTTGGACCTTCATCAACAGATCGAATTTGTTAATGTCCATCAGGCATCACGAATTCCATAAGTAGCGCAAACACTACCGATGCCTGAACACATAGCTCGGAGCATCATGGCGGCATTCGGTTTCTTTTTCAGCGCTGGAATGGTATTTAAGGTTCGATACGACTCCCTCACTCTACCTTAAGAACAGGGCGGACTATCCTTGTCATTGTTCATGATCGAGCTGTGTCTCTATACGTTAGTACGCACCTCAAGCCTTGGCGGCGATGCCCGACCAGCTTCACTGGCTGATTTTCCTCCACCGGAAAACACATCTGGATGTCGTACAGGGAATTAGTGAAAGTAAGTGTGTCATATGATAGGAGTCTCTTATCGACGCGCCTAATTTGTACGATTGGTAAGTGAGTGAAGTATGCCTCCTTGCCCGATTTAGGTGTTCGTATGAATGTGAATGTGATCACTGCCAAGGAAATGATAAAAACATGATAGTTTGTCACATCAACTGCAACAAATGAACGCAATAGTTTCACTGTCACACCGTTTCTCTGTGCTCTGTCAAACACATGTTTTTAGAGTTTTTGATGATGCGTTCCGTTTTGGAATTTTTGACTACTGAATTCCTTTCTTGTAACATAGTTCACACCCGTTTGTTCGTTGTTTTCATTTCTGTGAGACGCCTATATGGTATCTTGCTGGCCCTCGCTATTGTTGGTTGGTTGTTTTGGGGAAGGAGACCAGACAGCGAGGTCGAAATCTCAAACTGAACAACGGTTATGAAACGGTCTACATATTGGGAATAAACAATGGTGTCTTCAAAGAAACATGGTCTACTTACAAAGATGTAGGGAGAGCCTACATCATCAAATACTGAATTTTGCAAATAACTGTGTTTTGCACTGGTTGCAGGGAACATACTTCGGAACCAACTTCTGGTACCTGAATTTAAATATTACTTACAGGAATACTGCAGCTGCAACGTCCCCAACGAGTTCACTCTCAGGAAGAATTAACTGCATTCTTTTATGATGACATAGGCTTATTAGGAAATATCACGGTTGACTTTGGCAAGTCACCTATATGGATTTCTGCTGATGAGACGACAGATGCTGTAGGCCGTTTCATCGCTAATCTAACTGTGGACAAGTTGGACTCTGAGACTACACCGAAACCTATTTAATTTATTGCAAACATATGGAGGAAACAAACAGTTCAACAATTGAAAGATTCACTAACTATGTACTTAAGGTACTACACCCAGACGGCGTAAAAGAGGAGAGCGTCATATTGATGTACACAGATGCAGCTATATACATGCTGAAAGCAGAGCAACCGTTTAATCTTTTTCATATATGTTTAGTGCATGTAACATGTACCGCTCATGTATTGTGGTAGATGCAGTTAGACATCACTTCCCGGAAGTAAATACACTGATATCAGCAAAAACGGTTTTCTTGAAATGTCCTTGCCGTGTGCAACGCTACAAGCAGCGGCTATCTTGAGTACCCCTGTTTCGAACTAAGTATGCAACATCGATTTCAATTGTGATTTTCTTCAATAAGCACTTTTAAACTGTAAAGCCAGTGTTGGAGAACTTTTCTTCTGATCCTCTTGTGTCTATGATTGAATTCTTGCCGGCATTGAACAGTTCAGTTACATACATCGCAAGTCACTTCAGTTGGCTTCCCAACAGTGTCAAGAAACTGGAGACTTCTCGTATGCTTCTCCGAGAGGCTGTGGGAATAATGGAAGATTCAGTTGGATGGGTCAGTTTTGTAGGAGACGAAGTGATATAGTTCCCAGTAAACTGCAATCTGTGCTGAATAAGAACCCCGGATACTCAAATCTTGTTATTTTGTCTTACTTATGTAACTGTGAAATTGTAAAAAACCATGAGAATATTATTCCTAGAATAATCCCCGTATAAATATTCACCGTTGACTCCTTGCGAAATTGAGTGATTTTACTCTATTTATAAAATCATACACTGAGGTGACAAAAGTCGTGGGATAGCGATCTGCACACATGCAGATGGCTGCATCACGTTCATAAGAGGGCAGTGCATTGGTGGAGCTGTCATTTGCACACAGGCGATTCATATGAAAACGTTTCGGACGTGATTATGACCGCACGACGGGAAGTATAGTAGGAGGTAGAGGCATGGAACATTCCATTTTGGAAATCGTTGGGGAATTCAACATTCCGAGATCCACATTGTCTACAATGTGCCGAGAATACCACATTTCAGGCATTACCTCTCACCATGGTAATCACAGTGACCGAGGGATTTCACTTAACGAACGAGTGCAGCGACGATTGCGTAGAGTTGTCAGTGCTAACAGACAAGCACCATTGCGTGAAATAACCACGGAAATGAAGGTGGAACGTTCTACGAACGTATCCGTTAGGACAACGCGGCAAATTTGGCGTTAATGGGCTATGACAGCAGACGACCGATCCGAGTGGCTTTGCTAAGAGCACCAAATCGCCTGCAGCGCCTCTCCTGGGATCGTGTCCATATCGACTAGACCCTAGACGACTGGAAAACCGAGATCTGGTCAGATGAGTCTCGAATTTAGTAGGTAAGAACTGATGGGACGATGTGATTGGGGCGCAGACCCTACACAGCCATGTACCCAAGTTGTCAACAAGGTACTGTGCAAGCTGATGGTGGCTTCATAATGGTGTGAGTTGTGTTTACATGGGATGGTCTGGGACACCAATCATTAACTGGAAATGGTTATGGTCGGCTACTTGGAGGCAATTTTCAGCCATTCATGGACTTCATGTTCCCAAACATGTCACTGGGTCACAATTGTCTGTGATTGGTTTCAAGAAAATTCTGGAAAATTCGAGAAAATGATTTGGCAACACACTTCGTCTGACATGAATCCCACCGAACATTTATGTGAGATAATCGAGACGTCAGTTCGTTCACAAAATCCTGCAGCGCCAACACTTTTGCAATTACGGACCGCAATATAGGCGGCATGGTTCAGTATTTCTGCAAGGGACTTCCAACGACTTGGTGAGTCCACACCGCATATGATATTAGGAGGTATCCATGACTTTATCACCTCATTGTATTGTCAGACAGAAGACTGTGCATGGCAACAGAACATTTGAAAAAGTATATTATAATTAACTGTACATCTCATTCCAGCGTGACTTAAATGCTTGAATAGTAGGCACTTGTATTTCAATACCTCGTAGCAGGAGTGAATTGATTAAGAATTAGCATAGATATTTGACCAGCCTACTAATGAACTTATAATTAAAATTTTTGCTTTTACTTACAATTGCTTCATTGCATATTTACATATTTCACGAATTTAGGTTACATATATATTACATATATATTAATTTGATATTACATAAAATCCGATGACCTAAGATTCTCGTTCCTGCATCTAGGGAACTCCCATATGTGACGTCATGCATGCATAAGTGGCGTGGCTTGAGGGTCCTACTTTGTGATGGCTACTACGCTATATGTGTTCTGGGGTCGCTAATAGCCATTCTACTGTGTGACAACCCTGTACCTCCTCATTTCGTTTGAGGATGAAAAATCTGTGGCTAAATCGTGCTTTGGACTTTCTTTGTCTGAACTAGCAAAACCAGCATTAACGTAGCAGTGACCGTGCATGTTAAATCTAATCTGCACAGTGAACCACGTGACTATAACAACACCAACAATTTAACTGTCTCCGTTAACAATTCTGGTCAAGAGCTCCATGAAATGGCTGAGGCTGTATACTGACTGAAAGCTCACATGTGATCGATATATTGTATAGTTAGTAAGGCAGCTGCAGAGTAGGTTAACATGATACGTGGAGTACGGTGGGGATCTATCTCAGTCGCTCCTAATTTTTATGTTGGATGCAAAGATGTTGCCATCTGAGTGAGACAAGTTGCTCTCCTAGTGCAAAAATGGAATCTACTGAAACATATGATTCCTCTCATGAAAAAACAAACCATAATCTCCATTGTTTAGCTTCGACTAGCCGTACATTTTCTGTCGACCTGGATAACTGATTACATAAACTGCTTCACCAGTGAGTATCTCTCACTTTAAACGCATATCTGCCCAACATGTCCCAAAATTTCTAGAGAAGGTTCCAAACCAAAAACAGTTACTGGATTCACTTCTTAATTGCAAAGATACTCAAGCTAGGTAAAAGTATAACTCCTAGAAGAAACCAGAATTTGTATTGCAGAAGTTCTTCTTATGAACGAAGACTTCAGGTATGCAGCTAACTGGTTCGATGGTATCCATATAGTCATGTACTTAAGAATTAATATAACATGAGAAACGTAACTCCAGAACTATTCATCAGGTATCGAGTCTTATAACTTTTTTATAAAAATGCGAGCACTAACATAAACATACGCAATTGCTTTAGGTGAAAGGCCATTCCAGTATCACACAAAATGAGATATTAGGCAACGTGGCAAAGCAGAGTGTGATACTTCTGCCCTATTATGTAAGACTACTGTAAGATTACTGACTTTTGGCCTATTATGTAAGACTACTTCGCACTGACTTTTGTCCTTCACTGAAAAAGTAGGTAAAAAGGAAGTGACAGTTTTCTCATATGACACAAAGGACGACAGTAGTATAGTTATTGCGACTAGAGGCCACTTTTCAAATTACTAATCTACCGCAGGATACACACTGATAAGCCAAAACGTTATGTGGATTTCATCCATAATGGATGCTGTTGAACTCCGTGACTGTTCGTTCCTGTATAGGGTGTAGAAAAATTTCCGCTACCACTCACAATAAAAGATTATGTATTTTTCACACGACCGGTTTCGGGCTTGTGCCCATCCTCAGGTGTTTATACGTTCATGTACATGTTTATATTGCTGGAGATCACTGTACAAATACAAAAAAATATTTGCTGGTGACTAAACAGATACAAGTGGGACAATTGTAACTGGCAAGGCAGCATGTGTCGAAAATGTATCTGTATTTACACAAAGATGAAGCATCATTACTATAATCACCCTGTGGTGACAGTTTTTCCACTCTGTGGCACACTTGTTATCTTTTTCACGTCCATATTTCAGTTTTATGAAGTTTAGCTGTATATTTCCCTTTTTACGACGTGCAATCGTGAAATACACTGTGTTTACGTACAAACATGTGGGCTATGGTCAAAGAACTTAGACGAACCAGGTGTAAAGATGTTGCTCACCGCACCGCAACGTTAGATGCCGCCAGCTGGGGTTGCGAGCACGTACCGCAGTAACAAAAGTATGTAAACGGAGCAGACACAGACGGGGGATCACCCTACCATAGATACTGGCTGCAAATTGGGAAATCCATTGAGACAACCAACTTTGACAAAGGGCTGGTTATTATTACGCAGAGCCTGTTAACGACTATCTCGAAAACGGCGAAGCTGGTCGAGTCTTCACGTGCTACTGCCGTGAGCACCTATAGAAAAAGGTAGAAGGACAGTGAAACTACAACTAGAGACTAAATCGTTGGACGTGGGGTTCGGAGGGTTGTCTGCTCTGTAAAGTAGGATAGATGGTGATCTGAGGCATCTCTGCCGAAAGAGCACAAATGTGGTGCACGCACAAGTGTTTTGGAGCACATTATTCACTGTACATTATTGAACAGTGAACTCCGCAGCAAACCATCCTTACGTGTTCACATGTTGACCCAATGACTTTGTCAATTACTATTGCAGTGAAACCATTGGGATTCGAAGTCAGTCAATGCAAACGTGTCGACTCCTCGGCTGAATCATATATTTGCTACACTGGTTCGATGGTCGCCTCTGCAAACGCCGTCATTGAGGTGAACGGCGGCTCGAAACGTGCAGCTCGCCATGGACACAGGCCAGTGGGAGCAGTATTATGTTATGGGAGAGATTTTCCTGCGCTTGCGTGGGGTCTGTGGTAGTATTCGAAGACACGCTAACAGCTGCGAACCACCTGCATCCCTCAAGCTCGATATCTTCCCCAACGGTGCTGTCATCTTTCAGTTATCGTCCATGTCTCGGAGCCGTAACAATCCTACATTGGTTTGAGGAACGTTATAGTGAACTCACGTTGCGCAACTCTCTTCAGTTTGGCAGAGTTTTGGTGGCAGCTTTATTTACCCTTCGCCATTTGTTCATAGCACGAAAGACGTTCGCAAGTCCAGTGGCTGTCTGCACAAAAAGAGCGATTTATCGTCGCAAGCCTTTAGAACTGAATCGGAATGAAAGAAGAAACCGATGAGAATTCTCAATGTATATTATGCAGTGGCATAATCGAAAGATACTGAAATTTGTTGTGAAACGGCATTACAATACCATGCAGAAGGAATTTGAAGGTTTAGTCGACAGTGAAAGAGGAAAAAATTATAATAATCTCTATACAGAATTCATTGTTCTATACATCAAAAGCTAAATTAACAGGTATGAAGCAAGTGAACAAGGTGATGGTACGAACAGCAAAATTTCCGAAGTTGTTGCACACGTTATTCTACTGTTAGTTGCAACAGTTTTCGGTGGTATTGGACGAAGAGTATGGAGACGTTGAATATATAATACTGAAAAAAATGTTGGTTAAGTCAAGGGACATGCTTAGAACGATTTTTTGATTTCAAATCCGCTATTATGGTATTCATGAAGGAAAAATGACTGCAGGAACGAAAATTAGAATATCAGGAATGGATTGCAGTCCTCGCATTTTAAGTGGATTTGACTACATAGTGCATACAATAAGACACGGCAAGGTGAGAAGCAGCTAATTTTTTGATTTAATGCAGATACTATTAAAAAGAAAATCGCATTGTGGAAGGAGCAAATTCCGACAAAAAACACCATCCATTTCCCTTTGCTCACTGGCGTCAAAGAAAACTTGAAGTCTGAAGAATTAGTTGTAGCCTTCAAAGAATTACAAGGATAGTTTCCTAAACGTTTCGAGGACACTGCCAATCTCACATCTGTTTTACACTTTACACCTATTTTCGAGATCGTTTGCGATTTCAGTTGAAA
Source organism: Schistocerca serialis cubense (assembly GCF_023864345.2). Classification (NCBI taxonomy): domain Eukaryota; kingdom Metazoa; phylum Arthropoda; class Insecta; order Orthoptera; family Acrididae; genus Schistocerca; species Schistocerca serialis. Next base: position 88,719,037 of record NC_064640.1, on the reverse strand, counting down.
GCGCCTCTGTGTATGTGCAGATGTAGTTGACTGATATGCAGTGATTCCCTTTTAGAAACAAATCCTTTTACGTTAAAATTGTCCAGGACTTCTACGTTGTTTTTCTGAGATAGAGTCTCCTCATCTCCATAATTAGGTTACAAACGTGCTACAATATTTTGAACAACCTGTATGAAAGACCTTTCTTTGATTATGATACTAAGTAAATCATGATTACGTCGCAACCTGGCTGGGAAAATCTACGAAATTGTCCGTGGCTGTACGTGTGCCGACGGTTTGTACCAGATAAAAATTATATCATGACTTTAGTGCTCCCAAAATATATTCGTTTGTGATCATTGTGGTTGAGAAGTATGAAATATAAAACATAGTTGTATGCCGTGCGACTGCATTGCCATTTAAATGCGGCATGTTCACCGTTTCCCCCTCCTCACGCTCAGACAATGTGCCTTGACCGTGGGGAAGTGTGCAGCTAGGCTGAGCGCTATGGTACTCGTGACAGGGCCTGGCTCACAAGCCATACCCTTGGGGCCGTCCCTGTCCTTTGATTCAGAGGGTAGAAGAGTGGTGAGATATATTTTCAGCAGCAACTTTAACAGTTTCGTCAGCAAAAATTCTGCCTCATCAGTAAATATCACCTCTCTCTCTCTATCTCTCTCTCTCTCTCTCTCTCTCTCTCTCTCTCTCTCACACACACACACACACACACACACACACACACACACACACATACACACGCACATACAAACATACATGCACACCCATCATACAGTGCTGTTGGCAATAGCATAATGTCTGCCTTGCAGGCATGTATTACCCTTGTGTAAATGCAGCCACCCCCTTACACATCCACTCTCTTACAAGGTAATCCAATAATCGTGTTTTATATCAAAATCTAACATTTTATAAAGCATTTTTTCATGTTTTGTTTTTTTCGCTATAAAGGTTGTTAAAAAGTGTTCCATACTGGGGATGTGTTAGTATGGACCAAAACAAGAAAAAACATCCAATAAACAATAAATCCAGAATACATACCTTAAGAGCTATGAGTAATTCTTCATTTTTGCTATTCTGATACACATCTCTTCTACTGCAAGTTCGTAGCTATTAAAAACGACCTACAGTATGCAGTAAACAAATGAGAACACATTATTCTGTTACAATGAAACAGCAGAGCTTTTAATGTAACCTGCTTGCTATTACCCATGACTTGCACTTGAGAGCCATCACTAAAGGAGGTGCTCAATTGGTATGCATTTCCTCTGTGACATTATAGGCTTCCATTATGGTGGTAAGTGCAAAGATAAAATTGCAATGTAAACATTTTTCTCAAATTAAGAAAATACAAATTTGTTCTGTTAGAACTGATGTATGCTAACAGATGTTTACTGCGTGCTATATCCGTGGTCAATTACAGAGGAGTGTGACATCATGTCCCCATGCCACCACCTCTGAAAATATCGTATATTTTTTCAACGCTGTGTATGTGAACGAGTATCTGTTTTTTGTAGATCCATGTTGTAGAAACTTCCTGCTACAAGTTGCAACATATAATTCTCCATCTGATACATGCTCAAATTTTGAATATCGCTCTAGACGAGTTTGGGATGAAACCTTTATCAAAAATTGTCTAATATTTGCTGATTTTTAAAATAATCACCGTCTTTGTTGTAGCTTTTTGTGAATTTATCATATTATTACACGCAGTAGACAAAAGGCCATTATCTTTCACATCAACATGTCTCATATTAATTATTGTATGTTTTGTGTGATTGAACTTACTTACAAGAACTTACACCATACCAATCCAGCTGAAAGAATCTTAGGCAGTGCAACGTTTAAACATCTTACCTTTAAGGGCTCTACTGAATCGTGCCACAACTGAAACATTAATGGTAGAAAATGATAAGTAGCGATTAATCTTAAGTTTTTGTATCAGCTTCTAGAAATGGGTGTTCATTGCCTGAGTTGGTTTGTAAATGATTTGGAATCGCACTACTTCTTTTATTTGGAATCCTACTACTTCTTCTGTATATTTTTCTAAGTGCATCTGCAACCTCCGTACCAGTTTTAGTCTTCGGTCTCCATGCATATCTGGAGTACACACCAATTACTGTTCATAATTATTTATAGCCCAAATTGTGTTTGTAACTTACAATCAGGTCATCTAAATCTGTGTGATGGAGGTCGTCAGTAGATTTCATGATAGCTTCTCTCCTCAGACAAATTTTGTGTGTTGAGCGATGCAGTTCTTCTGCTATTTCACCTTATATGGTGATTATATTGAAGTCAGCAACAAGAGTAAGATCTCGCTGGAATGAGACATCAACAATAAAATATTTCTTTATACGACATATTACAGAAGGAAAGGAAAAAATCACACAATAATATTTTAGATATAAATTTTATTGTAAAAACATTAACATAAAGTACACATCGCTCATTAGTATCAAATGGGGAAGTTCGACTGTGACAATCGCACCACCACTGATCCAAGAACTTCATACTTAACTTAACAGTCATTGGCTCATATTTCTCAACACACATTTTCAATCTTAGTGTAGAAATTGACGGGAAAACCCTGACTTCAATACTATAGACATCACACTCTGGCAACAGTTCCTTAACCTACTTTACTTTCTCCAAAGCCTTCAGCAACACACACCACAATGTTCGTATTACTGAGCGTAAATCGTTTAGTGACATCTCCAATCACACTCCAGCTGAACGAATAATGTGATCATGGTGATTTTTCACTAAACTTATATGCACATCATAGTAGGGTGTTGTGCAATGTGAAATGAAATCTCCACTAGCAACTGCACTACTAATAGCAACACACAACATACGAAGCGCAAGTTTCTTCAGAACAACAATCAAAGAGGGCGGTATACATGCACGTGATATATCAATGACCAATATATTGCTAGGAAAAAAATCGTATTTCCGTCCATAGCATGAGCCAAGCTTCTCTTACCTTGACTAAGATTTATTGGGACCAGTGTTTCCATTTGCATTTCAGTTTTCGTGTCAATGACAGCCAATTTCAGTGTCTTCATCTTGACGCAAATGACTGAAAAAATGTATGGGGCACTTTTGGAACTCTGTACTACTTGATCCTCTGTCTTCATTTTACGGAAACTTTAAACTGCAGTACATTTCATAAGCTTGTACAGCATTCGTTGTGGTAAAATCGACTGAATAATTCTCAACAGGATATTTAGATAAATTCAGAGCTACCTTCAACTCTGTTATGTTCATTGCATCGAATATGCTTCCATATCTGAAAATCGAATTCTTGTTTGACTGAAAAGATGAAATTACGTACCTTGTATTTCGAGGTCTGTATTGAATTTAATTTGCTACATTCTTGTTCCAACATATGATGCAACCAATTCAATTAAATGCCAATGACGGAATGCCAGGCTGAATCAGATTTTTTTTAGATGTTTCATGATGATATTAGTTCTTTCTCAGACACTCGTATATCTGGCTTTTCCCAATGCATTAATTCGAACACAATTTTCGACTTGGTGTCTGCTTTATTTGAGATAATACATGTCGTGTCTTCTCTGCTGCCAATCAATAACAATTCATGGCAAGCGTCTAAAATAATCTTCCTGTAAACCTCTGCGAACCCAAGTACTGCACTGGGCGGGATACATAAACCTTAACGTTGACCGTCAGCAACAAATTCCTTTAGCACATTTCTCGTTCATCAACCAGCTTTCTATAATGCGATTGCCTCACTACATTTACATCTACATGGATACTCTGCAAATCACATTTAAGTGCCTCGCAGAGGGTTCATCGAACCACCTTCACAATTCTTTATTATTCAAATCTCGTACAGCGCGTGGAAAGAACGAACATCCATATCTTCCCGTGCGAGGTCTCATTTCCGTTATTTTGTCATGGTGATCGTTCCTCCAATGTAGGTTGGCGTCAACAGAATATTTTTGCATTCGGAGGAGAGAGTTTGTGATTGGAATTTAGTGAGAAGATTACTCCACAACGAAAAACGCCTTTGTTTTAATTATGTCCATCCCAAATCTTGTATCATTTCAGTGACACTCTCTCCCCTATTTCTCGATAATACAAAACGTACTGTCCTTCTTTGAACTTTTTCGATGTACTTCGTCAGTCCTATCTGGTAACGATTCCACACCGCGCAGCAGTATCCTAAAAGGGGACGGACAAGAGTAGTGTAGGCAGTCTCTTTAGTAAATCTGTTACATTTTCTAAGTGTCCTGCCAATAAAACAAAGACTTTGGTTAGCCCTCCCCGCAACATTTTTTGTGTGTTCCTACCAGTTTAAGTAGTTCATAATTGTAATTCCTAGGTATTTAGTTCAATTTACGGCGTTTAGATTTGACTGATTCATCGTGTAGCCTAAGTTTAATTGATTCATTTTAGCACTCATGTGGAAGACCTCACACTTGTCATTATTTAGTGTCAATTGCCAATTTTCGCACTATATAGATATCTTTTCTAAATCGTTTTGCAATTTGTTTTGATCTTCTAAAAACCTTACTAGTCGATAAACGACTGCATCATCTGCGAGCAATCTAATACATCTGCTCAGATTGTCTCCTAAATCGTTTACATAGATGAGGAACAGCAAAGGGACTATAACACTAACTTGGGGAAAGCTAGAAATCACTTCTGTATTACTCGATAACTTTCCTTTGACAGGAAATCACGAATCCAGTCACATAACAGACGATATTCCATAAGCACGCAATTTCACTACAAGCCGCTTGTGTGGTACAGTGTCAAAAACCTTCCGGAAATCCAGAAATACGGAATCCATTTGAAATCCCTTGTCAATAGAACTCAACACTTCGTGCGAGTAAAGAGCTAGTTGTGTTTCACAGGAACGATGTTTTCTAAATCCATGTTGTCTGTGTGTCACTAGACCGTTTCCTGCGAGGTAATTCATAATGTTCGAACACAATATATGTTCTAAAATCCTGCTGCGTATCGAAGTTAATGATATGGGCCTGAAATGTAGTGGATTACTCCTAATACCTTTCTTGAATATTGGACTGACCTTTACAACTTTCCTGTCTTTGGGTACGGATCTTTCGTTGAGCGAGTGGTTGTATATCATTGTTAAGTATGGAGCTATTACAGCAGCATACTCTGTATAGATCCCAACTGGTATACGATCTAGACCACAGGTCTTACTTTTATTAAGTGATTTAGGTTGCTTCACTACTCCAGGGATATCTACTTCTAAGTTACTCGTGTTGGCAGCTGTTCTTGATTCGAATTTTTAAATGTTTACTTCGTCTTCTTTAGTAAAAGAATTTCTGAAGTGTGTGTTTAGTAAGTCTTCTTTGGCAGCACTGTCTTCGGTAGTATCTCCATTTCTATCGTTCAGAAAAGGCATTGATTGTGTCTTACCGCTAGCATACTTCACATACGACCAGAATCTCTTTGTATTTTCTGCCACGTTACGAGACAAAGTTTCGTTGTGGAAATTGTTACAGGCATCTCGCATTGTAGTCCGCGCTAAATTTCGAGCTTCTGTAAAAGATCGCCAATCTTCGAGATTTTGCGTTTGTTTAAATTTGGCTTGTTTGTTTAGTTGTTTCTGCACCAGTGTTCTGACGCGTTTCGTGTACCATGGGGGATCAGATCTGCCGTTTGTTAATTTATTTGTTATAGTTCTCTCAATTGCTGCCGATAGTATTTCTTTGCATTCAAGCCACATCTGGTCTACACTTACATTTTTAATTTAGGAGGAGTGGAGATTGTACCTCAGGAAGGCGTCAAATGAATTTTTATCTTCATTTTTGAATAGGTATATTTTTCGTTTCTTTTTGGAGGATTGGGGTTACAATATTCAATCTCGCTACGACATCCCTGTGGTTACTAATCCCTGTGCCCGTTTTGATGTTATTAACTAAGGATTATTTGTTGCTAAGAGGTCAACTGTGTTTTCACAATCGTTTACTATTCGCGTGGGTTCATGAACTAACTGCTCGAAATAATTTTCAGAGAATGCGTTTAGGACAATTTCAGATGATGTATTGTGTGTACCTCCGGAATTAAACATGTATTTTCGCCAACATATCGAGGGTAAATTAAAGTTACCACCAACTATAACTGTGTGAGTCGGATACATGTTTGAAATGAAACTCAAGTTTTCTTTGAACCTTTCGGCAATTGTATCATCTGAACTGGGACGTCGGTAAAAGGGTCTAATTTTTCTGTTATTCCGGTTGCCAAGGATGACCTATGCCCATACTAACTCACAGGAGCTATCTACTTCAATTTCGCGACAAGATAAACTACTTCTGACAGCAACAAGGACGCCACCGCCAACTGTCTTTAGCCTATCCTTTCGTAACACCGTTAGGTTCTTCGCAGAAATTTCGGTTGGACTTATGTCCGGCTTTAACCAGCTTTCAGTGCCTATAACGATTTGAGCATTAGTGGCTTAAAATATGCATCTGCTTTCTTCAGCTCTGCAATTCGTGGACTGTGCACATGACCAATAATTTCGTTATTCAGACGACAATGAGTTTCTGAAAACAAATGAAGTGCACAGCTTTTATTTAAGTCAGTGTCAGCACTTTAGTGCAGTCCTGGTTTATCGAGAAGTTTTCCTTCGATGTAAAGATGAGTCATTCAAAGCAGGATGTAAATGTTTTCACTTTGTATTACAGTCTGTATGAAATCATTGTGAGCGAACATTGGTTGACCAAATGGTTTATACTTACGATATTCAAAGCGAGTAAAACAATTGTTAGTGAGAATTTTTTCTCTTTCAGTCAGTATGTAATTTATCTTATTCTTTTTCTTCACTCACCACAACGTCGAATGTGACCTCGCGGAGAATGATGTTACTCATAGTACTGTTAGCACTGAATATCCTAGTGATGATAGAATTTGACGACTGTGAGGAGATAACACGTTTTTCACTTTCTTGATCTTCTTAGAATTCACCTTTTTCTGTTCGGACGTAACATGCTGCCTGTACACGATATGAGTTGTGTTTCCTTAAGTATAATGCAATACTTATTTCTTCACCATCGAAATCCACGAGATTTCCGTTTTGATCTCTGATTGATACGCTTAGTTCTGAAACGTATGGTACCACAACCGGCACACAAATGAGTGAATATGGTGAATCTACAATGTTATATCCGAAAGGTACTACTGCCCACAACTGATATTAGGCGTGCGTAGAAACAGTATTATGGAATGAAGCTCCAGAAATGTTACAGTCAACGCCCAGGACGTTATCTCTCTCAGTATTTACTGGATGTTCTGTTATCATTAAGGTTTCTTTCAAATTATTTCTCCCCTAAAATCTAAAAATGATCCTATATTACTATCCAGCTTAAAAACCAACGTATACGTTACTCCTCATCTGGCATTTTTTGTGAGTTTTATTGTAAGTGATGTTCAGTTTTACTTTGATTCGTTTTTCTTTTTCTTCTCAGCGTCTTTGTAGTCATTCTTGAAGTTCTATGACTATCTGTCTCAACAATGAGGAAACAATGTCATGGAGTTCATAAAGTTACACCTTTTGAAGTAACTCTATCAAGAATTTCGTGATCACCTATCTGATCGTAAAAGTAGAAGTTGTTGCTTTTCGACATAATATTCACTATGGAACTGTAGGTAAATTAGTTGTATAAGACAATTTCGTATGTGTGATGAGACAAATTTAGTGCGTGGGATTAAAGACAGCTGCTATGATAAAGTTTCTACCTAATATTTCAAGTGTTACGCAGTTTTCCATGTAAACCATTGTGAAACTGTCAGTGTGTGCTAAAAGATTTGCTAGTTTATCTCAAATTCAGAAACTTTAAACAACGGTGGCCACATCTATGATTCTTAGATCGTTGAAATTTATTGTAGCGTTATTTTATTGTACAGATTTTGAAAGACCTCCCAGTTTCTGGAGGAAGTGGTAAAGTGCCGAAGTACTGAAATAATACTCAACATCACCCTTCTTGTAAGATACGCATTGTGAACCACATTCAGCTTTTCCCTGGAGGTTAAATAATCACACTATCATAACCCTTAGGCTTTCTGTGCAAAGAACTATATTTCTCATAAACATACCCAGTCTTTTAGCATAATATTCTAGGTCGGTATTAATAAGTGGTCTCGTTAGAGTACTGTTCAAGGAGAACTTCATTTTGTTAAATACAGACCAAACTCGTTTTTCTTGTATGGTCCTAAATGCAGCCCTTTACCTTCATGAAGTGCTACTGCTTACATTGTTGTATTATGACTTTGAATTTCAGCTAGCAGTTTGTGAACTGCTTTTGCATCATTAACAGGTTGAGGAATCCACACCGCACCTCCAGCTAACCCTCTAAGCGCTGAGAAAGCAGCAAACATTGGAATGAAAGGTATTTTCCACTTGTTTTGAGGATGGGTGTCATACACTCTCTATATAGCGATAGGGCTTTTGGAGCAATTTGCGAGTATGATTTATGAGAATAGTTCACAGCTGCTTTGAGGTTGCTGGCTGGCTTCATACACTTAAGACTACTTCGAAATGTTTTATTATTTTGTCCATTATAATCTCCGTATTCTTCTTCTTCATCTTCAACTTCAACTTCATCTTCTCCACCTTTTGCATACTTATTCTTATCTTAGCTTTAGTTTTCACTGCACCATCCGCTGATAAAACAATTAATTTTTCACTGATCTTTGCTTTCATTCTTTGCCATGCTTCTTCAGCCAGAATTTTGTTTGCTCAGCGTATGTTTGCCAAACTGGTGGGTATATTGCATTGTTCTTTACATGTTCCATCTAATAAACTGACTCCAATTTATTTAATGGAAATGGAATGAGCGTTTGGCGCTATTGGCCGGGAGGCCCCTTGCGGGGCAGGTCCGGCCGCCTTGGTGCAGGTCTTATTACAGTCGACGCCCCATTGGGCGACCTGCGTGCCGGATGGGGATGAAAACAACATAACACCCAGTCCCTGAGCGGAGAAAATCTCCGACACGAATCGAACTCGGGCCCATAGGACGGCAATCAGTCACGCTGACCACTAAGCTATCGGAGCGGACACATTTTATTTAATCATTTCATATGTTTAGTTCCTGGCTGGAGAATTTTCTTCCCGAAACTCATGAAAGAAGAGGGGACCTACCTAAAGAAGCGAAAGTGAAAACGTTTTTGTACTATTTAGCTGACCCAGGTTTTCAGACTGGTGCAGGAGAAGATTTAAGTATAAAACAGACAACCATGTCACTGACATTTTCAGATCTTCTTCATCATGTTTTCGCCCGGCATAAATCTTATACTTCTTTATGTTAGAAGTAAAAAGGTGGATCATAAAAGTTAATAATTCGTTTATTACTGACCTAGCGCTCTGTTTCTCGCAGAAAAACTGCACGGGCGACCTCTTTAGTTACCTGACGCGCGAGCGGACCATTATGTGTCACATTTAACCCAATTTATCTAGTGTTAGAAAATTCGGACAAAGTTTTGTTTGGAGCAGATGAAAATGTGATGTATTCTTAAGATTTCTTTCGCAAAATGTGTTCATCTAACTTCAATAACGTTTCCCGAATGTCGAAAATGTGTAACATCGTCAGAAAATGCATTTCCGTAAACTGTCCGTAATCGTCTTAATAATTTGTTGGGGCACAAAAAACTAAAATCGAAACGCAGTGCAACTCTTCCAGAACACGTCGATATCAGTTCCATACTTGTACACTGAACAATTCGCCTGTTTGAGCGAGTCGAATTAAATGTAAGATTACGGGTGTATTCTGTGCAAGACGCGGCGCACAACACACACAGAGAACCTTCCCAAGATGGAGGGGAGGTACAGACGGAGAACTCCCTCGTCAGAGAACACCCTTCGAGTTTTTTATTCATACGAAACTGAGAACTTTCTCAGAGAGCGTTATTTTGCTCTCAGAATCTTCTCTGGAGAAAGTTCTCTTCTTTATTCGGACGACCCATTGTCAAGATTTTTATGTATTTTTGATGCTGTAAGCACAAGTGTGAGTGTAGTGTGTGTGTGTCTGTGTGTGTGTGTGTGTGTGTGTGTGTGTGTGTGAGAGAGAGAGAGAGAGAGAGAGAGAGAGAGAGAGACGGCAGAAATTTTGCTAAAGATGCTGTGTCAGGCTGCTACTGACAGTGCTTTCCGCTGCTCATCTGCCTCATGCATCTAGACAACCTGCACATATGATGTGAGGGGTATGGTACTCATACGATACTGTGTATACTGCACATGCAATGGCTCTGCAAAACTTAAGGACGAGACAGATATAGTAACGTAACATATTAATAACTAGGTGGAAATGAATGAAAGTGTGGTTCAAATGGTTCAAATGGCTCTGAGCACTATGGGACTTAACATCTATGGTCATCAGTCCCCTAGAAAAAAATGGTTCAAATGGCTCTGAGCACTATGGGACTCAACTGCTGTGGTCATAAGTCCCCTAGAACTTAGAACTGCTTAAACCTAACCAACCGAAGGACAGCACACAACACCCAGCCATCACGAGGCAGAGAAAATCCCTGACCCCGCCGGGAATCGAACCTGGGAACCCGAGCGTGGGAAGCGAGAACGCTACCGCACGACCACGAGATGCGGACTGATAGTGCGGAATCATGTTTCCAGACGTCTACCAATCGTGCACAGGAAGCTGGACGACATATGGCGTGAGGTCAGCTTGTTTATATCACCGAATGGAGATGGCCTCGCAGCAAGAGGGTTGTTGAAGGAACGTGAGAAGAAAGTGTGTGTCAGTCAGAGAGCAATCACGATGCTCTGTGGTGGTGATCTACATTACAGTATGACGAGGAGGCAACATTTGGATAATTTCATATGGGGAGGAATCATTGGGAAACTGGAAGAAAGACGAAGTGTGACGAGTGTAACACAGCAGCTTAGCACAGTCCACATCAGTGTCTCACTTGCATGGGGAGCATTCCGAACAACAGCACTGCTTCCGGAAGGAGAGGAGATGGTCGATCACGGTTAATTACAGCATCAGATGACTGCTACATAGTGAAACAGGCAAAAAGGCACCACATTTAACAGGAATCCAAGGCATGCAATCTTGTTCTCAAAAATGGCTCTGAGCACTATGGGACTTAACATCTGAGGTCATCAGTCCCCTAGAACTTAGAACTACTTAAACCCAACTAACCTAATGACATCACACACATCCATGCCCGAGGCAGGATTCGAACCTGCGACCGTAGCGGTCGCGCGGTTCCAGACTGAAGCGCCTAGAACCGCTCGGCCACAACGGCAGGCGCAATCTTGTTCTACAGTGGCGACTGCATGGGAGTGGATCTTTGACCGAGGATCAATAAGTTGTGTTCCGTTGACACCGAAGGATTGGTGCATCGGATACTGCCAATCGGACGAAGCCTATGTTTCTGCGGTTTGATTGGTAAACACTACGGCATTCTCCATACAGCTCGGATCTTTCACCATGTGATTTTCACATCTTTGGCGACCTGAAGATAGACATGCGTGGAGGTAGGGTTCAATCGGAAGGGGAAATGCAAGAGCAGATATGCTTGTGCATCCGTCAGCGGCCGAGCGCGTTCTACGAAACAGGAACTGATCGTCTCGTCTCCCAGTGAGAGAAATGTCTTAACGCGTGTGGCGATTACTTTTGGATGGAACAATTCCATGGTCCCGTTGTGGCGAGTGTTCCATTGGACAACGCCTTATAAATAGGAAAACGTCTTACAGTGATTGCGTCTAGCTATGAATAGACACGAAGCTTGACGATGCTTGAGGTTGTGGAACATTAGTGATGTGAATCGCGGTGCTGCTACGGTCGCAGGTTCGAATCCAGCCTCGGGCATGGATGTGTGTGACCACAACGCTATGAAGACACTGCGCAGAAACTGCGAGGAGTAGTGAAGTCAAAACGTCCAGGAACGCAGATGTGAATCGAGGGCACTTCAAGACGCTACATCGGTGGTGTCAGACGCGCTCTTGTGAATAATTTAATTTTAATTTCGATAAAGTTCTAAGATTATAGATTTTGCAGAGCGCATCCAGTTAGCAACAATTTCGATGTTTATGCTTCTTTGGTTAATAAAGGCACATCGCATCCGGACTGAAGGGCCTAGAACCGCTCGGTCACTGACTGATAGGTCTTCACTTTGTTTTGGATTAATACGTACAGCAGCGTTTCGGGTTTGGAGAATTGTTTTCCATGTGCAAATAATTTTGCAAGATCCTTTTGTCATACATTGCCTTCAGTTTTGGCCTCTTCTTTTGAAAACCACTTTCGGGTACCTTCCTTTCCTACATACCTCTAATGGATTTACACACAACGTCTGGCATACTTCTGGAATGTCATGATCAGCTATTGCTTTACCTCTTGAACTATAAAACATTTAAATAAATCTTCGAATACTTGGATAATTGTGACTTTGTTGTTAGTTACTGTGCTATATTACCTGATTAAATTTGGTGTCTGCCTAATATAAAAGTCTATTTCTGTTTCTTCACACTTTGTTGCTTACAAACTTTTCATTGCCAAATTTCCATCGAGTGAGATGGCACAGTGATTAGGACACTGGACTCCCATTCGGAAGGACGACCGTTCAAACACGAGTCCGGCCATCCTGATTTATATCTTCTGTGATTTCCCTAAGTCACTTCAGGCAAATATCAGGTGGTTCCTTTGAGAGGGCACGGCTGACTTCCTTCCCCATCCTTCCCTAATCCAATGGGACCGATGATCTCGCTGTTTGGTCCCCGCCCCCAAGTCAACCAACCAACCAAATTTCCAGTGTAATTTATCGCATTTTCTTTGAGACCTTTCTGAATAATTTTGTTTCATTTAGCATATTCTACCAAGTTTCTATAATCGTTTACTTTGAATCCTTGCCTTCTCATTAACAGCTGATGTGCTCAACTACAGATTTTCTTTCCCTTTGCTATCTACGTATCTACAACTTTTTCTGCCCACAAAGGTGCTTTTGTTAAATAATTACTTGTTTCGTCTATGTCTGTGTGATATTCATTTTATCAGCAGCAAAACGTTTTGTTTAATTTAATCTGGTGTACTTTCCCTATTCTGAAATAAGTGGGTAAGTTTGGGGAAGAAAATCGGCCTTGACCTAATGAAAAGGATCGCCCCAGAAGTTATCCGAAAAGATCTAGGAAAACTTCTAAAAACCGAAATCTTGGTGGATAGAAGGGTATTTGATCTTAGTTCTTCTCGAAAACTAAGCCACAGTCTTTTAATCGAGACCCCATTTCGCTCAGTATATTTGATTCCAAATAAGCACTGTAGCTGCAGACAGCTACCGGCTGAACAGCATGACTTTTTGCCACGCTTCAGCGTGGCTCCCTTAGCTCGATTTCAATGGCTATGGCCACAGCGAAGGGAAGCGCTGAAGCTCATGTGTAATTTAATTCGCACTGCCTTCGCCATAGCCGGCTCGCTACACTGCTATAACTAATCACGCTTGTGACGTCCGTAGCTCCTGGTCTAGTCGTTAGCGTTACTGCCTCTGTATGACGGGGTGCCGGGTTCGATTCCCGGCCTGGTTGGGGATTTCCTCTGCCCGGGGACTGGGTTTTGTGTTGTCCTCATCATTTCATCATCATTCGTGACAGTTACGAGACTTGGTTGATTTAAAAATTTGAATGTGTTAAAATTGGGACTTTGTACGGGCGGTGATGACCGCGCAGTTGAGCTTGAGCGCCCCGCAAACCAAACATCATAATCATCAACGCTTGTGATACTGACTGCTGTTGGTTTAACGTCGTGCAGGTAGTGTCCAGAATTGCGGAGATTCGTCATGGAGAATGGCAGCGCTTAAAATGTCGAAACGAACGGGTGGAAGACTAAAATGCTGTTCTGTCCAAGTCGAGAACAACACCTATCGTCGTGTGCTTTACAGCGTCCTACCGTTTCCTGCGAGGAGTTTGAGTATCTTTAGACCACACTGGACATTAAAGTAAAGGCGCGCCGCCAAGAAAAAGGGTGGATTCTGGGTCACACCGTACTACACACACTAGTGCTACCCAAGCTACAAAGATCCCAAAATTATCAGAGCGGTACCACTGAACAGATATCACTTATAAAACTCATTATATTTTAGTGCAACAAAGATGAGATATTCGAACGAAAACCTCAGTTTTAGGACCGACCTCTCATAATCTCGAAATTTCTCAGTTAAAAGCGCATTGAGTGCCGTGGGAAGTAAAGTTTCTGATTATATTTTCTGGCCGAGCCTGTTTAGAACCATGGACCAACTGTGACGAAACAGCTTTTGTATAACCTGGAGTATTGGCTGTGTGCCGGAAAAGAAATGAAGAAACATCAGGCTCCAACCCAACTGTCGCTGACGAAGTCGCTAAAGACGGAACACAATCTCGGACTGGGGAAAGGCGGGAAGGTTCATAGGCCTAAACAAGCCGGCATTTGCCTTACTCGACGTACGGAACCACGGAGAACTTAAATCTGGATGCCCAAACGAGGAACTGTAACCCGGTCATTCTGTTCAATCTCGTTAGCTGCTGTGCTACCTCCCTCAGATGAGACAACGCAGATGGCTGTACAGGGCGACAGACTCGTTTTGTAAAACAGTGCTTCTCCTTTTATCTCCCATTGTTATATTTCTCTCTTGGTTCTTGTAAATGTGTAGTTTTCGTCTTTCTCTGCAGCTTTTACCGACTTTTCTGAGAATTTCAAACACCTTTCACAATTTTATGTTTAATAACGCGTTTTATAGACCGATCAATTTTACGAGAAGTGTCTCGAATTCGTTGTCTTGCGACTGCTACGGTCGCAGGTTCGAATCCTGCCTCGGGCATGGATGTGTGTGATGTCCTTAGGTTAGTTAGGTTTAAGTAGTTCTAAGTTCTAGGGGACTGATAACCACAGCAGTTGAGTCCCATAGTGCTCAGAGCCATTTGAACCATTTTCGTTGTCTTGCTTCAGTTATCAAGCACAACGTCAGAAATGTTTCTCTGGCGCCATTCCTGATGTCAAACAGATTGTCATCTAGCAGATCTCCAATATTCTTTTCAGTTGTTCTGTCGATTTTTCTTGTCAGCAATTTAGACGTTTGAAGTGCTAAACTAATTTTGCGATAGTTCCCTATTTATCAAGCTTGTTATTTTTGAAACTGAGTGGATGTTATGTTTCCGAAATTTCGATATGTTTCTCCAATCTCATACATCCTACACACTGACTTGAATAATCGTTGCCACTTCCCCAAATCATTGCAAAATTCCGAAGGAATGTTACCTGTACCATGTACCTTGTTTGATCGCTAACCTTGTAAAGCTGCATCTTCTATGTCTTCCGAATGGACACCAATTTCTTCTTTCATCAGGTTAGCACTCAGTTCCTCCCCCTCATAAAGGCCCGCAGTGTACTGTTTCTTACTGTCCTCTCTCTCCTCTGTCTTTAAAAGTAAAATTATTTTTATGTGTGCTCCAATCTCTCTCATTTTAGATTTATGGTTTTTCCGCCAGTTATATACCAGAGGAAACTACATACCGAGGTGACAAAAGTTATGGCATACCTGCTAAAATCGTGTCTGATCTCTTTTTTGTCCAGCTTCACGCAGCAACTCGACGTAACGTGGACTAAACAAGTTGTTTGAAGTCCCCGGCCACACAATTCGCTCGAAGTATCCAGATGTTCTTCAGACCAATCACTAACAATTGTGGCTCGGTGACATTGTCATCCATAAAAATCCTATCTTTGTTTGGGGACATGACGTCCATGAATGGCTGCAAATGGTCTTAACGTAGCCGAACACAACCATTTCCAGTTCAGGAGCGCTTCGGTTGGACCAGAGGACGCAATACATTCCATGTAAACACAGCCCACAGCATTATGGAGCAACCACCAGCTTGCACAGTGCCTTGTTGACAACCTGGGTCCATGGATTCGTGAGGCCTGCCCCACTCTCGAACCCTACTCTCAGCTCTTACCAACTGAAATCTGGACTCTTCCGACCAGGCTGCAGTTTCCTCGTGTGGAGTCTAACCGATACGGTCAGGAGCCCGGGAGAGGCACTACAAACGATGCCGTGGTGTTAGCAAAGACACTCGAGTCGATCGTCTGCTTCTATAGCCCATCAATGCCGAATTTAGCCGCACTCTCCTAACGGATACATTCGTCTTACGTCCCTTATTGATTACTGCGGCTACTTCTCGCAGTGCTGCTTGTTTGTTAGCACCTACAACTCTAAGCAAACGCAGCTGCTCTCGGTCGTTAAGTGAATGCCGTCGGCCACTGCGTCGTCCGTGGTGAGAGGTAATGCCTGATAACTGGTATTCTCGGCACACTGTTGACACTGTGGATCGCGTAATATTGAATTCCCTAACGATTTTCGTTGTGGAACGTCCCATATGTCTAGCTCCAATTAAAATTCTGCGTTCTAAGTCTTAATTCCTGTCGTGGGGCCATAATCATGTCAGAAACTTTTCCACGCGAGTCATCTGAGTACAAAAACAGCTCCCCCAATGCACTACCCTCTTATACCTTGTGTATGTGATAATACCGCCATCTGAACATATCGCTATCCCATGATTTTTGTTACCTCAGCGTCTGTTGCTTGGCTCTTCTGCAGGACTCTCAGTACTTTAACAGTCAACCTCGCTGTGATACACAGCGGCTCTTAGTTGTCGTCTACCACCGGAAATAGACGAGCATGTCAGCGACGTTTCCGCACTTAGAAACCATCCCGCTCTGAAGCACACCCATCTTCTTCATATATTCCCTGTTTCCTCTATAAATGCTACAACGGAAGTGTCCCAAGCTGACGAGCACTCAACATTCGGGCACAATTACGCGCCAGAAGATTTCTCTGTGTTAAGAACAACATGTTGTATTTGTATTTGCTATGAATTCTACAGTCCAGTCACAAAGCTAGTATGGTATTGCGTACGCTCTTATATTTTTCATTTGGTGACAGTGCACAGTTCTTTCGAACGCCTTTCGGAAGTCAATAACACAGCAGCAACCAGAGCGCTAATGTCTACTTCCTTCTGAGTCTCACAGACGAATGGAACGAGATGGGTTCCACAAGACTGACGTTAGCCGTATAGTCTGTAATACCTCACCACCTGGCACTCAGAACGAAATGGCGCCACTTAGCCACATCTGGACATAGACATTCCAAAAGGTCAGACACGTACGGTTTAAATGAGGTATTCACTTCGCTCTGAAAGGATTTTCACATTTAAATGTTAACTGGCAGCAGAGAGACGCAACAGAGTCTTAAGTGCTTGGGGACACTTGAGAAAAGCACATGCTTTCCTGTTACAAACAAGGGAGTTTTTTATTATGTCACAGCTTTCTTAACAACTTAGAAATGCAGGCGAATACTTGAAGCATTCCGATTTAAAGCCAGATTGAGGAACATCGGAGAGTGACACAGGACATGCCAAGTTACACGCCAGGCATCGCAAGACTGGAAATTTGGCCACCCTGTATGAAGACAGGGAGGCGTGGCTAGACAATGCTGATATTTCATTGGGTGAGGTTACAAATTCAGCCTTACAATGGGGTAGACGATACAAGGAATTATTCAGTGCACTGGAGGACAGAGCAGAGGAACAATGAACATAACTCTGAGGAGGGCAGCTCCAAAGAGACAGGAGAGCAAAACGTCAATTAGAAAAGAGACAGGTAGTGAGACGGCCAGTGAGTGAAGATCGATCGAGAACTGAGAGGTGTCTGAGAATAAATGATTTTCGTGCTTTTTTGCATAAACAAGTCTATCTTTACCTTCTGGAGGCATACAGCCTCTGTTGAGTCCGTTTCAAGACTTTGAGTGGGGTCTCTGAATTCATTGTGACCTTGTGACGTACACATCTTCCATTCATTGACAAATGGACTTTCTTGTGGTCCGGTAAATCTTTAAGTATTTGACAGTCTTCTCCTTGTCTAACTTCACCTTCAAAATATTTCATTGACCCCAACTCAGCGAGTTAGTCGCATCGCACAACAGCCGGCGAGCACGAGGGCAATAACACTGTGCAGACTAATGGGCTATTCTCTACCTTGAGAAGGATTAGGGAGGAAGTGCAGGGTTAAGCTGCCCAGGTCTTCGAATCAGAGCTGCGAAACTTGGATGAAAAATACAGCCATCCGTCAACGAGCAAAAACACAACACGAGAGATGAACAACTTATGCTGACATCATATCATGCGTCCATGCTTGTAAGTGGTGAGATGAAATGGTTATCCCCCCTCCCACTTACCGAGTTACTGAGCTGTGTATATGCCCAGTCAAACTGGCCCTTAGATGTAATTTACATTGTTGATCTGCTAATTTCAATCTACTTATCATTTTTTAAATGAATTAATTGATTACATTTTGGCGCTCAGGGTGGGGTAACCTCCTTTTCAATATATCAATGAATATAATTCGCAACGAGTTCTATGGTTGTGTGCATCTGTTCGATGACCAGCATTGAAAATGAGAATGACTTGAGCATTTTAGCACCCACGTTTCTTCGTCCACTAACCTAAAACAGACTGCTGCTGGAAGACAAGTTATTCCACATACACTAATGGCCATAAAAATTGCTACACCAAGAAGAAATGCAGATGATAAACGGGTATTCATTGGACAACTATATTATACTAGAACTGACATGTGATTACATTTTCACGCAATTTGGGTGCATAGATCCTGAAAAAACAATACTCAGAACAACCACCTCAGGCCGTAAAAACGGCCTTGATACGCCTGGGCATTGAGTCAAACAGAGCTTGGATGTCGTGTACAGGTACAGCTGCCCATGCAGCTTCAACACGATACCACAGTTCATCAAGAATAGTGACTGGCGTATTGTGACGAGCCAGTTGCTCGGCCACCATTGACCAGACGTTTTCAATCGGTGAGAGATCTGGAGAATGTGCTGGCCAGGGCAGCAATCGAACATTTTCTGTATCCAGAAAGGCAGGTACAGGACCTGCAACATGCGGTCGTGCATTATCCTGCTGAAATGTAGGGTTTCGCAGGGATCGAATGAAGGGTAGAGCCGCGGGTCGTAACACATCTGAAATGTAACGTCCACTGTTCAAAGTGTCGTCAACGCGAACAAGAGGTGACCGAGACGTGTATCCAATGGCACTGCATACCATCACGCCAGGTGATACGCCAGTATGGCGAAGACGGATACACGCTTCCAATGTGCGTTCACCGCGATGTCGCCCAAACACGGATGCGACCATCATGATGCTGTAAACAGAACCTGGATTCCTCCGAAAAAATGACGTTTTGCCATTCGTGCACCCAGGTACGTCGTTGAGTACACCATTGCAGGCGCTCCTGTCTGTGATGCAGCGTCAAGGGTAACCGCAGCCATGGTCTCCGAGCTGATAATCCATGCTGTTGCAAACGTCGACGAACTGTTCGTGTAGATGGTTGTTGTCTTGCAAACGTCCCCATCTGTTGACTCAGGAATCGAGACGTGGCTGCACGATCCGTTACAGCAATGCGCATAAGATGCCTGTCATCTCGACTGCTAGTGATACGAGGCCGTTGGGATCCAGCGCGACGTTCCATGTTACCCTCCTGAACCCACTGATACCATATTCTGCTAACAGTCATTGGATCTCGACTAACGGGAGCAGCAATGTCGCAATACGATAAACCGCAATCGCGATAGGCTACAATCCGACCTTTATCAAAGTCGGAAACGTGATGGTACGCATTTCTCCTCCTTACACTAGGCATCACAACAACGTTTCACCAGGCAACGCCGGTCAACTGCTGTTTGTGTATGAGAAATCGGTTCGAAACTTTCCTTATGTCGGCACATTGTTGGTGTCGTCACCGGCGCCAACCTTGTGTGAATGCTCTGAAAAGCTAATCATTCGCGTATCACAGCATCTTCTTCCTATCAGTTCAATTTCGCGTCTGTAGCATGTTATCTTCGTGGTGTAGCAATTTTAATGGCCAGTAGTGTACTTTATACAGTTTAGTATAGCTATCACATCAATTCCAGTCTTCTTACGTTTGTCGAGTGCTGTAGTTGATATCTTATACCATGGTCACATATCTCTTTATCTGCATTTTGTTGCTCATGCTATAAGTGTAAAATGAGCCAGGAGCACACCATGTGAAAAGGGAGAGAACCACTGTCCACGCTAGTTAAAAAAAAAAATGGTTCAAATGGCTCTGAGCACTATGGGACTTAACTTCGGAGGTCATCAGCCCCCTAGAACTTAGAACTACTTAAACCTACCTAACCTAAGGACATCACACACATCTATGCCCGACGCAGGATTCGAACCTGCGACCGTAGCGGTCACGCGGTTCCAGACTGTATCGCCTAGAACCGCTCGGCCACTCCGGCCGGCCAGGCTAGTTCACGACTAATCATTATATAGGAAACTATCTTACTATCATTGAGTTCGTTCACATTTAGCACAACTATTAATTTATTATGGCACACGGTGCTCTTTTGTGATGGGAATACCCACACTTAAAAAATGTGTGTGAAATCTTATGGGACTTAAAACTGCTCAGGTCATCAGTCCCTAAGCTTACACACTGCTTAACCTAAATTATCCTAAGGACAAACACACACACCCATGCTCGAGGGAGCACTCGAATCTCCGCCGGGACTAGCCGCACAGTCCATGACTGCAGCGCCCTAGACCGTTCGGCTAATCCCTCGCGGCACCCACACTTACACGGTAGGCTTATGGTCTCTGGTTTCATGATTATGAACAGAACTGTCTGGGCAATGACAACCGAAATTTTTCCTACTACCCACTAGATACGATCTAATATACCGTGCCATTAATATCTCCATTTTTTTTAAAGAAATTGTAGTACATAGGATGTGGATAGATAGCTATGGTGCGGTCGGAAGAGGTCGGGGGAGTCACATCCGTTCTTCTAGTTGTCAGGATTGGCGGGAGTTTGATTGTTGCCAAGGGCTACGAGAGCCCGTCACGAGGAGAACGTGGCTACATCAAGGCAGATGGCGTGCATGTGAACTCCTTAATACTCCCACAAGCTACAGCGGTGATAAGTACACGCTCTCATTTGGTACCGCGGCCTGTATCGACGCACACCACTCTGGTTCCGTGGCATCTAATGCGTCTATCTCGTGGACCACGGCGGAGACCAAGCTGTGTCACGAGGATGCCAGCAACTGCTGCCCCAGCACTACCAAGGCCTCGCGTGGTAGTCATACCTCGGCAGCGGCCTGGTATTATGCTGCTGGCAGGGCAGTGTCGTGCCCAGGTGAGGCGCCTGTCGGGTAGTTGGCAGTTGCCCCGTGGCTGTGTGACTAGGAGAACGCCAGTTCGTTCCTCAGCCCATGCGGCGGCAGCACGACTCCCGGCAGGTGGTCCTTACGGGATGGCGGAAGGGTGATAGCGACCTCGTGCCTGAAGCGAACACACCGCGGACGCCGAGTCGAAGTCCATCTGTCTCAACCTGCCCACTCTGACTGGACGGCCAGCTTTTCTATACGACAGGTCAGGTCTTGTTGCCACTAAGATCATGCGCACGGCCCGTCATCTGACACCGAAACGTCTTTAAAAGCCGGTTATTAACCCAGCACCTAAGTCGCAGTTGTAGAGATGGCGTAAGCGCTGAGACAGCCAGTGTCGGCATGCGTCAGGATATTGGCATCGGGCCCTGGCTCGATACCGTGCCGCTAGAAAATGCTTACAGTGAGTTCTTCACTTTTTTATTTATTTGCTAGTTTATGGCCCTTTTCCTTAGTTCAAGAATTGTACTCATATTCTGTGCATGTGATTTCCAACAATGATTCCGTAACATAGAACTGAATTTGTGTAAGAATATTACGTAACTAACGGACGCTGACGGTTATACATTGGTAACGGTACGCTCCCTTGCGGAATTCTTCATTAATGTGTTTCCGGACTAGTAAATCTTTCAAAGAAATTAGCTTTATGCAATGTCTGTCATAACTACATCACTTACACAATTTCCAGAATGAGATTTTCACTCTGCAGCGGAGTGTTCGCTGATATGAAACTTCCTGGCAGATTAAAACTGTGTGCCGGACCGAGACTCGAACTCGGGACCTTTGACTTTCGCGGGCTCTACCAACTTTTTTTTTTTAATCTTTATTGAACGAACAGAGAGTACATATATATATACACACAAAGCAACAGTTCTTCAAGGTACCAGTTAAACATATACAAATGAGTGTTAGGTAAACAAATTATTAGAATAACATTAAATACAACAAAATATAACATATCCTGTTTTCTTTTTTTTTGTTCTTTTTTTTTAATGATTTGTATTGAACAAACTAAAAGTACATATATATTCACTATGCGAGAGTTCTTCAAGGTACCATTTAAACATATACAAATGACTGTTAGTTAAAAAAAGGGGAAAAAAGGAAAACATTAAATACAACAAAATATAACATATTCTGTCTTCTTCCTTTTTTTAAATTTTTTTTTTTTATTTTGGTCGATGCATGAGAACGTGGATAAGGGTGTTGCATCATGTGACAGGTAGGCATGGTACACCCCAACTTTGAGGGGGGTCAAGGAAGACGCTGCGGAAATAACCGGCAAAAGTTTGTCGGTAAGATGGTTTTCGGGTGAGGGTGCTATGCGCGGTCACAACTTTGTACCAGAAGTCAAGGACTGTATGCGGACCACACTGAAAGAGGTATTCTAAAGCCTGTCCTCGAAACCAGATTAGGGTATAGTGCTTAGCAAGAGGGAAGTGAAATGTCTGGGGCAACAACAGGAAATCCGGGGTTACCGTCGTTGGCGGGGCACGGAGGTAAAAGCCCACGATTCGTTGGATGAGGAGCCATACGTTTTGTTTCAGGGGGCACGTAAGACGGTGCTCGTCGGTGTCTTCGAGCTGACAGTCAGGGCAGAGTGGGGAGGTGGCCAGTCCTATGCGATAAAGTCGACTATTAGTCGGGAATTTTCCATAGACTAAAACATACCAGAGTGCAGACACAGACGACGGTAAAAAGGGTGCATGCACACAGCCCCAAACCGTGCGCCAGTTAATGTCAGGATGCTGTAGCACCATGGGGTCGCAAGGGCTGGACAGCATAAACAAACGATAATAATCTTTTGTACGGGGAGGACGGGTGACTGGAAGATCGGCCCGAACGTAGCTGAGTTCTATGAAACAATTGGCGACGTGGTACAATAATGGAGAAATAGGTGCCACATTGATCGGTGGATCGAGAGAAGCTGGTCGGAGGATATCTAAGAGACTGCGTGTTAAGGACGGGACCGGCCCCTGCCAGTGCCGCAACAAAGTGTGGACAAAGAGTGCAGAAGATCGTGCCCGCACGTTGACGAGTCCGAGGCCACCTTTTGCAGGAGGCAGTGTTAGAGTGTTGTAGCGGACTTTGAAAAGTGCCCCTGCTGACACGAAATATCCAAAGGCTGATTGGATGCGGCGGCCAAGGAGTAACGGCATTGGGAGGATCTGGGCGGCGTGTACCAGTTTAGGGGCGACATACATGTTGACATAGGACACACGTTGGAGTTGGTTTAAGTTACGGTGCACTTGACCGCGGACATGGTGCCGAATCGACTGCAAAAGCCGCTGGTAAGCCAGGGCCACTGTGCGGTGTGTGGAGCTCGTAAATTCGATACCCAAGTAACGAAGGGTGGCACTGACTGGGAGTGGGGTCAGCACCATACCCGGGAGGCCGCGCCCAATGTGCATCATAGTCGATTTACGGACATTAAGAATGCTACCAGAAAGACGTCCATACTGGTGGATCCATTGGATGGCGTCATTGAGTTCCGTGGAGGAGCAGGTGAGAAAGAGGAGATCGTCCACATAAGCCCTACAGTGAAAGGTGTAGTCACGCAAAGTGAGGCCCTGCAGTCTAGAGGTAAGTCCAGTGATGAGGGGCTCAGGTGCAATGGCATATAGTAAAGTAGACATAGGGCATCCTTGACGCACAGATCGGCGTATAGGAATCGGTCCTACAAGCCACCCATTGACTTGTACCATCGAGACCGCGGGAAGTAGTAACCGGCGAATGGCATCGACAAAAAGTAATGGGAACCCCATACGTGTCGCCACCATGAGGGGGAATGGGTGTCGAACGCGATCAAAGGCACTCGTGAAATCGACGGATACCAGTGCTGCACGAAGGCGACAAACCGACGCCAGTGCAATGAGGTCACGGCATCCTCCTAGGGCTGTTTGTAAGGTGGCCCCACAACCACGTGCAGTCTGCTCAGGTGAAAGGACCGTAGGTAAGACGGTGCGTATGCGCGCTGCTAAGAGGCGTGCATAGATTTTATAGTCTGGCTTTAGTAGTGTAAGGGGGCGATATGCAGAGACATGAGACCCTCCCTTCGGTTTAGGCACAGGTAGAAGAATGCCAGTGACGAATTCAGGTGGAATTGGGAAGGACGGAGTAAAGAGTTCCTGAATCATTTCCGTCCAGCGAGGAAGCATTAACGTGGTGAACGCACGGTAAAACTCCACTGGGAGACCATCTGGTCCGAGTGATTTGTTCTTGGCCCCTTTGTTGATCGCATCTACCACCTCTTCTGCGGTGATTGCAGACATCATGGACGTTGACTCCGCTACGGTGAGGGTCCGATCAGGGGAAGGACGGAGATCATCAGGAATGGGCGTCGCCATCGGTTCATCATCATAATATTGGCGATAATGTTCAGCAAAGGCAGACACCACCGCCGCCTGTGTTGTGTGGTGAACACCATCGGAGGTCGTGATGTTGGGGACGAAAAGTCGACGTCGACGACTATGGTCGGATGCGGCATGGATTGTGGATGGGGTTTCGTCGTGGAGGAGGTCTTGTCGTCGGGAACGCACCACGACACCATGCAGTCGTGCAGGCACTCGGGCGAAACCAACTGAGCACTTGCCCGCGAAAGGCAAAGGTCCCGAGTTCGAGTCTCGGTCCGGCACACAGTTTTAATCTGCCAGGAATTTTCACTTACACAATTTTTTTCAAGCCTGCAAACAACATTGTCGCACCATCACGCCAAGCTGAGTGACTAACGGGAAACTACTTTGAGCAGTAAGTATAGTAACCTCATAAAACGTTAATTACCTTTTACAAATAATGGGCAAGAAATGGGGAAACTGATGCACAGGTATTATTGTTAAGAACGCGCCTTTCTCCCATTCATCGAGGCTTCCATTGCATCGCCCGAAGAAAGGAAGGAAGATTTGGGTTTGACGTCGAGGTCGAGGTCATTAGCGACGGAGCACTGGCTTGAAATATTTCACGGAAGGGAAAGGAAATGGGTAGTGCCATTTCAAAGGAATCATCGTGGCACTTATCTAGACGATTTAGGGAAATCACGGAAAAACGAAATTGGGAGGGCCGGAAGCGAATTTAATCGCCGTCCTCCCGAATGCGAGTGCAATGTGCTAACCACGGTGCCACTCCGCTCATTGCCAGTTAGTCACTCGTGGCCGCGGTCTGAAATCATTTAGGTGCTGTTGGAGATGTGCGGCGCACGAGACAAATTGCACCACATACTGATACGCAGGTTTAATTGGCAACGTTAATTGGCGGATCTGGATTAAATCTCTGCACCGTTACATCTGCATCTACATTATACTCAGAAAACCACCTAATGGTGTGTGGTGGAGGGTATTTTCGGTAACGCTATATCCTCCAACCCTGTTCCACTCGCGAATAGTGCGCGGGAAGAATGATCGTCGGTAAGCCTCTGTATTGGCTCTAATTTCTCGAATTTTCTCCTCGTGGTCAATACACGAGATGTATATGGGGGGAAGTAATATGTTGTCCGATTCCTCCTGAAAAGTGCTGTCCTGAAATTTCAATAGTAAATCTCTCCGTGATGCACAACGCCTCTCTTGTAACGTCTGCCAGTGGAGTTTGTTTGCCATCTCCGTAACGCTCTCTTGCCAGCTAAACGACTCCGTGACGAAACGCGGCGCACTTCGTTTGATCTCCTCTAGCTCCTCTATCAGTCCTACCTGACAGGGATTCCAGACAGATGAACAATACTCAATAATCGGGTGAACAAGCGCCTTATAAGCAGCTTCTTTAGAGGATGAGTTACAATTCCATAAGGTTCTTCCGATGAATCTGAGTCTGGTACCTGCTTTTCCCACTATCTGTTTTATGTGGTCATTCCACTTAAGGTCGCTCTGGGTAGTTAGGCATAGATATTTTACGGCAAACGGTGTCTCCAGCTGTTTGTCATCAATACTGTAGCTGTACAGTAGTAGATTTCTTTTCCTAAGTATGCGCAATATGTTACATTTATTTACGCTCATGGTCAACTGCCAGAGCCTGCACCATTCATCAATTCCCTGCAGGTCGTTCTGCAAAATCTTATTATCTTCTGGCGTTGCTACTTTGGTACAGACAACTGCATTATCTGTGAATAGCCTTAAAGAGCATTCGACGCTTTCTACTATATCATTTACATATATCGTAAACAGCAGCAGCCCTGCGGTACTCCGGATATTACCTTTACATCTGTCGATTTTGTTTCGTTAAGAGCGACGTGTTGATTTCTTCCTCCAAGAAAGTCTTGAATTCAATTGCAAGTCTGCTCCGATACTCCTTAAGCTCGTATTTTTTTCATTAAACGGCAATGCGGTGCGGCGTCAAATGCCTTATTGAAATCAAGGAACACGGTATCAACCTAAGCGTTGTTGTCCACTGCGCTATGGATCTCATGGAGGAACAGAGCGAGCTGAGTTTCGCAGGACCTCTGTTTGCGAAATCCATGTTGATTTTTATAGAGGAGATCTTCATTTTCCAAAAACGTCATAATTCTTTAACATAAAACATGTTCCATAATTCTACAACAGATTGACGTCAACGATATAGGTCTACAATTGTGTGGATCTGTCTTACGGCGCCTGTCAGAGTGGCCGAGCGGTTCTAGGCGCTTCAGTCTGTAACCGCGCGACCGCTACGGTCGTAGATTCGAATCCTGCTTCGGGCATGGATGTGTGTGATGTCCTTAGGTTAGTTATGTTTAAATACTTCTAAGTTCTAGGGGACTGATGACCTCAGATTTTAAGTCCCATAGTGCTCACAGCCATTTGTCTTACGGCCTTTCTTAAAAACCGGAATGACATGCACTTTCTTCCAGTCGTTAGGTACCTTCCTTTGCTCAAACGATCTACGATAAATTACAGCTACAAATATAAAAGTAAAATTAAAAATTAAAAAAAAACAATGTCACAAAAACACCTCTAAAAATTAAAAATAATATGTATTGCGCCTTTGAGTTTAGTATAAGTAATAATATTTTGATCCAAGCGTCGTCCCGTCGGTATACCGCTAAGTAAAGGCGTAAGAAAAAGAAATTAACAGCAAGGTATCCTTTCTAATACAGCATACTTTCATTATTGCTGAGTATAAGCCTCTTCCGTTTGGCGTCATCTCTTCCAGGACTGCGCGGCCCTCATCCACAGCTCAAAATAACTAACGAATTTGTAATTACTCATTATATAAAACAACATGAAAACTATACCGTCTTTAATTAGCCTAACATTGTTATGCAGTAGAGTTACCTATTTATTTTATATTACATTTTTCCGTAATAACGTACGAATTTAGTTTCATGAATAAATCTTCCTTACGAAACTTACGTCCTGCAGTGGTTTGGTGACAGCATGCTAACTCAGGCTTCGTCAAACTGCGAGCGCGAGTCGCGAATTTTTTGGAGTAAATTAATTAAGACTTAAACTCAACGATTAGAGATTGTTGTTTTGATATTTACCTACGTTGCCTAGATAGCTTACTAGTATTTGAATTTTATACATCACCATTTTTAGAAGTATTCTGTTATTATTTTATTTACTTAGCGGTTCTCCGGCGTGACGCCGCTAGGCTTTAAGTATTGCTAACTACACTTTAAGGGGCAGAACATATTACATATTTACGTTTTAGAGGTTTTTTGTCTTTTTTTTAATTTCCAGTTTAAGTTTTACTTCAAGCTTTTTAAACTTTATATTTTACTAGTAGACACGGTACGATCGGCACTCTATCCCCACATTCACACAAATATTTTGCGGGACGAAACACGAATTTGTGTTGCGAGATCTTTTTTTTTTATCCGCCATTTGCGTGTTTTCAATTTTAATTCACGCATATATTCATTGACTACATTTTAGTATATACACTGAAACGCCAAAGAAACTGGTTAGACATGCGTATTCAAATATAGAGATATGTAAACAGGCAGAATACGATGCTGCGGTCGGCAACACCTATA
This sequence comes from Schistocerca serialis cubense, assembly GCF_023864345.2. NCBI lineage: Eukaryota > Metazoa > Arthropoda > Insecta > Orthoptera > Acrididae > Schistocerca > Schistocerca serialis. The sequence continues at coordinate 88,690,860 of NC_064640.1, read as the reverse complement.
TAAGACAACAAGTGACTGACGCAGGTTTTACATCGGTTACTGCTGCTACAATGGCAGATGATCAAGATGTAAGTGAGTTTGAACGTGGTGTTATAGTAGGCGCGCGAGCGATGGGACACATAACCTCCGAGGTTACGATGAAGTGGGGATTTTCCCGTACTGTGAATATCAGGAATCAGGTAAAACGTCAAATCTCGGACATCGCTGCAAGCGGAAAAAGATCCTGCAAGAACGGGAGCAACGACGACTGAAAAGAATCGCACAACGTGACAGAAGTGCAACCTTTCCTCGAATTGCTGCAGATTTCAATGCTGAGCCATCAATAAGTGTCAGCATGCAAACCATTCAACGAAACATCATTGATATGGGCTTTCGGAACCGAAGCCCCACTCGTGTACCCTTGATGACTGCGCTATATACAGCTTTACTACTCGCCTGGGCCCATCAACAGCGACATTGGACTGTTGATGAGTGGAAATATGTTGCCTGGTCGGACGAGTCTCGTTTCACATTGTATCGAGTGGATGGACGTGTACCGGTATGGAGACAACCTCATCAATCCATGGATCCTGCATATCAGCAGGGTACTGTTCAAGCTGGTAGAGGCTCTGTAATGGTTTGGAGCGTGTGCAGTTGGAGTGATACGGGACCCCTGATACGTCTAGATACGAGTCTGACAAGTGAGACGTACGTAAGAACCCTGTTTGATCACCTGCTTCAATTCATGTCCATTGTGCATTCCGACGGTCTCGGGCAATTCCAGAGGGGCAATGCGACATCCCACACGTTCAAAATTGTTACAGAGTGGCTCCAGGAACACTCTTCTTAGTTTAAACACTTCCGCTGTCCACCAGACTCCCCAGATATGAACATTATTCAGCATATCTTGGATGACTTGCAACGTGCTGGTCAGAAGACACCTCCACCGCGTCGTACTCTTACGGATTTATGGACAGCCCCGGAGAATTCATGGTGTCAGTTCCCTCCAGCACTACTTCAGACATTGGTCGAGTCCATTTCACGTCGTGTTGGAGTAATTCTGCGTGCTCGCGGGTGCCCTATACGACATTAGGCTGGAACACCAGTTTCTTTGAATCTTCATTGCATTTATTTAACAAAGGTATCGTAAGTAATAAGCAGCCGCTATAATTATAAATCAAATAGGAAGAAAGTCTGCTGTCACTGTGTTCTGTTGCAATAGGCTGCCTAGATTATTAGGGCAAAATCTTTTGGTTTAGTACTGAACTTTAGACCTCAAAACTTACTACAAAAAAATCTTTTACAGTTGAGTCGCAATCGCTCGTAATGTGTTTTGTAGGTGCTGAAACTGGCGACTTCATTATTGTTGGTCAACCGTAAAAGATAAACATATGTCTTCACGGTTTCTTTTAGATCTTGTTCAGAGCTACAGTCTGGTATTACGCAACTTGATGTACATAATTTGGCGGAAAACATTTTTACTTAATTTACCTGATGAAATTTAAACGCCTGAACAGGCTTTCATGCAACAATTTCCGATTAAATCAGCTTTCCAATAATAAGACAAAGACTCCATTAAAATCGGGCCTTTCGTTTGGGAGTTACGACGCCACAGACAGATTCATAGATACAGATTCACACGTTAAACTTTTAACACCCCTCTGTTTGCGTTGGGAGTCAATGAAATCAGTTTAATAAGGGTCGCCAGCTTCGCTTTGACCGTCGATACAGGGGTAAATTAATCACAACCGCAAAGTCGATAAGTAAAAGCTACTTTCAGGAAAAGAGTCCGAGATCCGACCATTGGACTGTAATATAAGAGTATTCACCGATAACAATTCAACACACCGCATGCGACTGGGTACTAGCAGCTCCCGCCGATAACCACAACAAAAAAAACAGGAACACAGTTATGTCAGTAGGGAAAGAAGTACTTAAAACTCACTCTCAAACTGGCGTGGAAGGAAATGAAATTTGTTGGTATCAATTAACTGTAATAAAGTCTGTCACTTTTATCCAAGAATAGATCCAGATAGCTAATGTCGCCACGCTCTGCTCAGAGGCCTTCTTTTACCGCCGGCCGGAGTGGCCGAGCGGTTCTAGGCGCTACAGTCTGGAACCGCGCGACCGCTACGGTCGCAGGTTCGAATCCTGCCTCGGGCATGGATGTGTGTGATGTCCTTAGGTTAGTTAGGTTTAAGTAGTTCTAAGTTCTAGGGGACTGATGGCCTCTGAAGTTAAGTCCCATAGTGCTCAGAGCCATTTGAACCTTCTTTTACCGAACACGTCTACTCATTATTCCGCAACACTCAAAGAAAAAAACAGTAAAGCGGTATGTGAAATACCACGCTCATTGCCGGAAGCACACTTCCATACTGCATTGCGTATCTTGGTTGATCGCGAAGGATCACCAAGTCCCGATCTCTGATGTACACAATGGAAAACACTAGCTGTGCCCAAGAGGAATAAGGACTTCGCCCCACGAGGGCTGCTGGCAAATCCTCGATTTCGCGAGCTCCAGACCGCTCCAAGAAATAATTTAATGTTCAGGCCTTCCAGTCAATCCGAAACAGGAGAATTCTTATTGGCTATTTCCTGCTCCTGCTCACATCGCTTCTGGAAGCTGCTGCCTCGTTGCAGGACTTTAAAACTGTTCTGAATGTTGGAAACACACGCTGTCATGGGGAAATTCCTCTCCCTGTATGTCAGCCTATTCGGTTCTGACCGGAACCCATTTAGAAGGATTAGAAAACATCCAGCCCACCTTCTTCACCCCGAACAAAAACCCCTTCCCTTGCTGCTGGAAACTGACAGAGGCCAGTATAAAATTGGACAAGGCTAGCACACATGGGCGACAAGGAAATGATTTGCTACACATGTAAGTACGCTGTTTAGGTTTTTATATTGGTAACGCCACGTAGCGCTCTGTATGAAAATCACTGGCTGTGCTGTGTGCAGTCTGTGGCTGGGTGGCATTGTTGTAATATTCGCTATTGTAGTGTTGGGCAGCTGGATGTTAACAGCGCGTAGCGTTGCGCAGTTGGAGGTGAGCCGCCAGCAGTGGTGGATGTGGGGAGAGAGATGGCGGAGTTTTGAAATTTGTAAGACTGGATGTCATGAACTGCTATATATATTATGACTATTAAGGTAAATACATTGTTTGTTCTCTATTAAAATCTCTCATTTGCTAACTATGCCTATCAGTAGTTAGAGCCTTCCGTAGTTTGAATCTTTTATTTAGCTGGCAGTAGTGGCGCTCGCTGTATTGCAGTAGTTCGAGTAACGAAGATTTTTGTGAGGTAAGTGATTTGTGAAAGGTATAGGTTAATGTTAGTCAGGGCCATTCTTTTGTAGGGATTATTGAAAGTCATATTGCGTTGCGCTAAAAAATATTGTGTGTCAGTTTAAGCACAGTCTTGTATAATTGTTCAAAGGGGACATTTCATATGTCGACCCTTAGCCGAGGATACCTCACTGGAATCTTCTGATTTTTTCTTGTAGTTTGTGTAATTAGTGTAGATTTTGTTTATTGCTAGCGCGTAATTGTAGAGAGAATCTCCTTTGTAGTTGCTGCCTTTCATTGTTGTACATTAAAACAGGTATGGCACGCATGTAAATTTGCACCAAGTATTTCGCAGCTGCGCTTCCAATTAACTAGATATTATTTTCAGTGCTATGTTAATGTGTTCTCTTATTTTTGATCTTCAAATTGTGTTGTCGTATGAAATATTGTGACAATAATGGCGTGTGAAAAACGTAATACTAGGCTCCAAAGTAAACTGAGAAATGAAAGTGAAGACGAAAGCAGTGTGTTAGCGCCACCATGTAATGAATTAACTAATGTTCAAAGTAGTAATTTGGTAACTGTGCATAGGGAAATGGAGCGAGCTGCAAATAATGGTGTAGGCAGTGAAACAATTAGTGAACAGGGAAGCATTATCGATCGATCGGTCGGCAACAGCTCGCCTCACGATTCCGAAATGGCAGGACACAATCTTGCAAATACTGTACATTCAGGTTTTGCGTCCTCACCGTTTTCTCAAATAAATCAAGACACATTTTCTCCTTTTCAAAATGCGAATATTGCCGGTTCAAATGCACTGCCGAATAGCACTGAGGAACATGTTTCAGACACCAGTGCACTGTTATTACAGTTAATGCAACAAATGGGACAAAGGCTACCAAAGTTAGACACAACGCTTGAACAAAATCAGAAACAAATGGGAGAAAATCTTCAAAAGTTAGACACAACGGAACAAAATCTTCTAAAGTTAGACACAATGGAACGACACCAGAGACAAACACAGCAACAGTTCGACACAACGGAACAAAATCTTCAAAAGTTGGACACAATGGAACAAAATCTTCGGAAGTTAGACACCACACTTGAACAAACACGTGAATATTTAACTACTGAGTTACATAACATTGAATCGAAATGTCAAAATGTCTGTAATGACGTAAAAACACAAATCTGTGAGCATTTCCAACCTATTTTTTCGCGTCATGAAAATGCATTACAGAATCACGAAGCAGCCATAAAAGAACTGCAAACTATTGTTCATGAAAATCACGACACCTTGGAAGCTAAAATTGACTCAGTTGCATCTACCGATTCGGTTACGCAACTTGCAAAAACTCAGGAAAACTTAAAGGATACAGTAGATACGATTTCAACACAAATGGACACTCTGAAACTTGGTTCAGAAAAACACACAGAGGAAATAATTTCACTAACGGATAAAGTAGCCGAACTTTCAGATCAGTTCACTAACTTATCTACAAAGGTAGATGATGATCTGAATGACACAAGACCTGTAGCCTTCACGGACAATGAAGAGTATGAACAAATTAGAAAATTCAAACAAAATCAAAATCAAATCAATACACAGTACAAAAGAGAAATCCGGGAAGTACAAGATCAGTTGGCACAAGTAATACAAGAATTACATATTTCAGAGGACACTCGCGCTCCATTACGGGAAGAGGGACATAGAAATACTTAACAACCACAAAATAATAACACAGGACACATCGGAAATTATGAAAGAAATTGGCAAGGCGCATTGGATTTTGAGATGGAACCGCTGAAACGAAGTAACAATGAGCGATGTGCGACTCGCCGACACGATGATTTTGACTATAAGCTGTTCATTACTACACGTAAATTCAGAACATTTAAGAATTCTGACAACGACATTCATCCACAAGCATGGCTTCATCAATTCTCTCATTGTTTTCCTCCCAACTGGTCATTGGAGCACATGTGGCTACTTGGAGAATGAACCAGCTGTAAGAATGCGATCGGTCATTCACGATTGTCACAGTGAAGGAGAATTTTATCATGCCTTCCTCTCAGCGTATTGGTCTCAAGCTACACAAGACCGAGTAAAACGTAGCATCACAATGATGAAAAGTTTCGAACAATCTGAATTTTCCAGTCTTATGAAATTTTTTGATGACATGTTGCATAAGAATCAGTATCTTTCAAACCCATACAGCCCCTCAGAACTCATCCGCATTTGCTTAATCAAATTGCCTGAACAAAGACACAGCAGGCAATGACTCGTACCGCTGGCAGCCACAAAACGTACTTATGAAACTGACGACGCAGCTGCCGTAGCTAGTAATTACGTAAAGATGGAAGACATTAGGGACATCTTACTCCAGGAACACGACGTAAAATATAAGAACATTGCATATCCTGTGATTCACATTACTATAAATGACGTAAAATTTACGGCAGTACTTGACTCTAGCAGTCCCATTTCAGTAATTAGTGAAACAGCCTTTAGCAAATGCAACAAATCGAACGATTGTCCCACACTTCCGTTACGTAAGATTAAATTACAAGGTGCAATCTTTGGAAAAAGTGTAGATGCACGCCAACAAACCAACTTAGAATTCTTTTGTCAAAGCCACAGCTTCTCTATGAACTTTCTTATTGTTCCATTATTGTCGACGGAAATTATACTGGGAGTAGACTTTTTGAATGAATACAAAGCAATCATAAACTTTCACGATGCTGAAATAAGTTTAGAGAAAGAAGGTAAGCCAATAGCTTTGAAATTTGAAGATTGGCTCTCAAACCATGACGAGGAAATTAATCGGCTTTATCTTCTGTTAGACAACAGTTCGGAATTTTCTACGGAACTAGACACTAACAATCACTCTGCAAGTACTGACAGGGATGATATCGACGGCATATTTGAAAATAATAAGTTAATTCAGAATAAAATTCAAACAATTGATAGTTGTAATGACAGTGATAGGCAGGACCTTTTTGAGATTTTACAAGCACATTCCACAGTTTTTACTCACAACACAGGAACAACCAAGGGATTTCAATACCAATTTCGTGTTCGTGAGCATACTAAATTTTGTGTTAGACCATACGAAATTCCAGCACATTATAGGGACCTCGTTAGAACAGAAATACAATCTATGCTTGACGAGGGCATTATTGAGCCTGCAGTAAGCTCATACAACAATCCATTACATGTTGTTGAGAAGAAAAATGGATCGATCAGGCTTGTCTTAGATTCGAGACAAATCAATACTATCATTATTCCTGAAACAGACAGGCCGCAAACGTTGGAAGAACTTCTTCAAACTTTTAATGGTGCAAATTTGTTGTCTTCCATTGATCTCAGATCCAACTTTCAGCAGATCGAAGTTCATCCAGAATGTAGAAAATATACAGCTTTCCTTTGTTTCGGCGTTTGTTATCAGTTTCGGAAACTTCCTTTTGGTTTGAACATTTCTTCGGCAGCATTCATTCGCGGGCTAAATTCCATATTACCTGAGTTCTTAAAACGTCACATCATCTTATATGTGGACGATATTCTGATAGCAGAAGCCTCATGGGAACAACATAATCGCATCCTCAACAGTTTGTTACGTATTTTTGCAGAATCTGGAATTACAGTTAACTCGGAAAAGTCTGAATTCGGTAGGACAAAGGTGAAGTTTTTGGGACATATTATTTCATCTGAAGGCATTCAGCCGGATCCTGAAAAGTTAGAAGCAATCAGAGCCATTCCAGTTCCATCAACAAAAAATCAAGTCCGCAGTTTTCTAGGTCTCGTAAATTTTTACCGTCGTTTTCTGAATATGCAAATTCTAGTTACACCAAAACTTTGTTCTCTCACTGGAAAAAATACTATTTGGAACTGGGACGAACAAGCACAGTTGGAATTCAGTCCTTTGAAAGAATCGCTACTTAACGCGCCAATACTAGCTCATCCAGATCTGTCACAAGATTTCTGCCTTAGCACGGATTCTTCTAAAGTCGGTCTTGGTGCCCATTTATTTCAAGAAGCCACAGAAAATGACACTACTGTTCAGAAAACCATTGCTTTTGCTAGCCGAGTGCTAACAAAATCTGAAAAAAATTATTCCGTTATTGAATTAGAAGCTTTAGCTATCGTTTGGGCATTTTACAAATTCCGTTTCTTTCTTTCTGGTAAGCACGTAAAAGTATACAGTGATCGTCGTGCATTACAATTTCTTATGTCTTCAAAATTAAATCATGACAGGTTAAAACGTTGGGCATTGTTTCTCCAAGAATTCCACTTCACAATAGTCTACATTCCCGGCAAGGAGAACATTGTTGCGGACGCACTGTTACGCGTACCGGCTGGGCTTGAGAAAAGTAACACAGAAGGCAACCTCGAGAAAAATTTCAGTATTCTTTACATTCAGAAAGTCGCCTTTGAAAACTTCATCACCACATCTTTAAAGGACATTGCTCATGAACAAGATAAAGATCCGATTTGGAAAGACATCAAAAGTAAATGGCATGAAAAGACACACACTCAGATTCGGCATTATTATCTTGTTAGAGACAACATACTCTTCAAACGTTGCACTGTTGATGACAATTCCAGACGATTTTGTTAATAAGCTCATTTGGTACATTCATTTCAGCTACGCACATTTTGGTCCACGTAAATGTTATCATATTCTTCGAACGACTTGTTATTTTAACAATATGGAAAAGAGAATTCGAAGAGTCTTGTCTATTTGTAAACTTTGTTAAAAGGCGAAACCATCTACTATGTCACATCGTGCTCCATTGTTTCCTATCATTCCTTCTAAATTAAAAGAATTTGCTGCTGTTGATCTCTTGGGACCCCTTGTCAGAACATCGAATGGATTTTCGTACGTTCTAGTCGCTGTTGAACTTACTTCAAAATTTGTTTCTTTCACTCCGTTACGTAAAGCCACTGGACGGTCTGTATCCAACGCCTTTGTTGAAAATTTCTTACGTGAAGTTGGCCACGTTGCTAAAGTCATTTCAGATAATGGACCTCAATTCAGATCTGCTGTTTGGTCACGCATGCTTCGGAATCATAAAATGAAACCTGTTTTTATTTCATTGTACTCACCACATTGTAACCCCTCCGAACGGATAATGAAAGAAATCAATAAGCTTTGCAGACTTTATTGTCACAGAAAGCATCAGCATTGGGACAGATATTTACACTTATTTCAAAACGTGCTGAATGAAATGCCTCATGATTCCACTGCTTTACCACCTACTCCTGTACTGAAGAATGAAAACCACCGAACAGAATCAGAGAGCTTGTACCTTTCCCGAATAGACATAAACTTCGACACAAAGACATAATTGATTTGGCTCTTAAAAATATAAAATCTGCAGCAGACAAAAGGAGAAAACTACACGGTAAAGCAAATGCAAAGAAATTATATATTGGTCAGAAAGTTCTCATTAAAGCTCATAAGAAGAAACACTTGAGTCACAAATTCTTTCTAGTTTACAATGGACCTTACAGAATCCGACGTATAGCACATGATAATTGCGTTGAAGGTGAAACTCTGCGTACTGGGAAGAGTAAAGGTTTACACCACATTTCACATGTAAAACCGTTTATTGAAAGATAATCTGCTTTTTAACTTTGTCTTTGCCATATAACTTTTCACTTTACATTACTAGTATGCTTTGTCAGACTTAGAATCTGTTAACATGCAACAGTGTTTGAAGTTAAATATCCAGTCAAGAACCAAGAGAACTTATTTAAACAGAAATTACGAATGCATTGTTATTGTGAAGAGACGACACAGTGTTATTGTGTGTGTACATTCTTGCTTGTTAGTTGCATGATTACGTAACGACAATAAGGCTCACATACTTAGAACATATACCGGCACTGCTAATGAGATTTTCATGCAACATTTTGGTTTACTTGAAAAGACATTCTTTATTTGAAGTACTTCCTGTGGGATTAAAAATGACTTAGCATTTGGGTTCTTTGACAGCTACACAATTATATCACGACGCTACTAATGTGTGACACAATTTACATTGTTGCTTTTGTGCTGTATCTCCTTTATATCTGCACAGTTTTTCTGAATTCTTCTGGAAAGTAAAACATGTTTAATAGTAACTTTGTGGTATAGCTACAAGGAGACAGCCTTTTCCGTAGCACAACAATACGTTACAGCACAGTACTTTCTTCATCACGGCAATAAGCGTAATAACTAAAATATCTATACGTAAAGCATTTCACTTTTGTTTATCATGAGGTAAGTACATTGATTTCTGCAGAACTTAGCTTTCGGAGGACGATAACTACGACACTTCCACAGAGATTATCTTACAACAAGACGCACAGTTTAGCGCTATAGTACACGTATTTGAGTGATTAATTTTGTACTTAAAACATTTATTTTTAAAGATATTTGAAGTACAATGATATAAAGGTTTTCCGTGATACATTTCATTCTATTGCTGTAATCTGTAACACCTGAGGGTATAATTAAATTAATCTTCAGGGGGGTACACGCTTACTTTGTGTGCCATGTGCTTGGCAAGCACAAGGAGCCCTAGCTAATATCGTATTTGCTTATACCGCTTTACACATCGGTACCATATTTCTCTAACACATAAATTACACAGCTATCTGATTATTTGACAGAGAAACAAACATCTTTTTACTACATCAGTGACAGATGTTTACGTAATTGCACAGTTGGATAACTTCACATTTATAAAATTGTATTTTGTATATACTTTGGGAACCATTCATATTTTTTTGGAACCATTGTGATACTATGAGAGCTTTGAATGATGTATTTGGTATGGGATCATGATTTTTAAAGTACGTTTGAGGTAGATGACACTATTGAAATGAGCAGAGAATTTTCTTTAGGTTTTGATATTATTGGAGGAAGCTACGACGATTTTGAGATTTGACTGAGGTGTTATGATGTTATTATTACGAAGACAATGTATGCTGTTGAGGTATGCTTATGATCAATAAGCTGATGCTATATGAGGAATTTGATTATGCTACGTATTTGTTATGATGAAATATTGAATAAGTGTCGACGAATATGTATATGTGTAATAAGGTAAGGAATAATGAGTAGTGGTTAGGGACTCTGGTTTGTGAAAAAGGTTATTGGAAACCAAGAATCGCACTTTAAGAGTTATGAAATGTATGTAAATGCGTGAATGTATTACAATGCCAGCAAAAAGTTTTTGGACACTGTTATATTTATAGGATTTTGTTTCTACACATTCGTAACGCAAATTCTCGACCTCTGAAACTTTTTTTATATGAGACTGTCACTGTAGCGCGAACTGCTGTCGTAAATATTTCGGTAAGGAAGCTAAGTGACCCAGGTGGCGCCCAGGTGTGCTAGTTGCCTGGAGAAAAAGCCATTAGTGTGTGCCTTTCAGAGGCACATGTGGAAAAAAAGGAGGCCTTATCCTCGCTATTGACATTCCTTTGTAGAAAGCATCGCAAATACGACACGCTCATTACTTGGAAAGATACTTACATCTGCACACCTGATGACAAGCGTCTTTCTACGAAAGTTGAGAGAATTTCTACTAACTTATGAAATGTCACATGACTATTGAATGATATTTTTATGCTTTGCTTTTCATAGTTGCTTATTTCATTTGATATCTAGTTTCCAGCTGCGTTGCAGCATTGGTTTTATAAAATAAACTTAAATGCATTTGCTAATGTGAAGACTTTTTGTCAACAGATCTATTAAATAATTATTTTATGATCCACATTCTTCGAAAAAGGAGCTCTTGGAATGGAAAGAACAATAAGAAGGGACTAATAACAGTAACTGCATATATAATTTTCTTTTCAAGTTCTTGGTAATTTTTTGTAGAATTAGTTTTTGTGGTGCACCATTTTGATTACGTAGACATCAAGATGTGATTATACATTTCCCTTATCTGCATTGTTGTCTTTAGTGTGCTATTTTTTCTGCTTGAGCTTTGTCATGTTTAGGTATAAGTTATTTCATTTGCTGCTGCTGTTTGCCAGGTATAATGTTACTGAATTTGACTTTGTGTTACTCTATTAAGCCAGTTTTACTACGGATTTATTTTTCTTGTTTGCTGCACATTGCCGTATATTAGTTGTAATATTGCAATTGCTTTGCTAATTTATTTATACTGCAGCTTGCTTTGCCAATTTGAATTTTTTGTCATTGCTGTTTGTGTTAATTGTTTTGTGCTGCTGCATTGCCTCATCCCTTAGTTTAGCATCTGAGCTCAGTAGATTTAAGTTAGCTTAAGAGGGGGTAGGCTATATAAGAAACTAACTATGATGAATTGGAAGAAATGCATTGAGAAGCTATAAGAAAATTTATGTTGTAGAATTATTCAAATACTATGTTATTTTCTTTGTAAAGATGTTTAGACATTATTTATTCTGTTCTGTTTTAATGCTCATGTGTGAAGTTGATGTTTCGAATGTTATTCTGATCTTTTATGTATGTACTTATATCATAATTCCTGTAACACTGCTGTATATGTTATTTCGATTCTTTTGTAAAGCCCGTATTACTACAAATGTTATCTGTATTGTTATGTTCTTTAATGATGTATTTGCCGGCCGAAGTGGCCGTGCGGTTAAAGGCGCTGCAGTCTGGAACCGCAAGACCGCTCCGGTCGCAGGTTCGAATCCTGCCTCGGGCATGGATGTTTGTGATGTCCTTAGGCTAGTTAGGTTTAACTAGTTCTAAGTTCTAGGGGACTAATGACCTCAGCAGTTGAGTCCCATAGTGCTCAGAGCCATTTGAACCATTTTTTAATGATGTATTTTTTACCTTTTCGATTCTTTTGTAAAGCCCATATTGCTACAAATGTTATCTGTATTGTTATGTTCTTTAATGATGTATTTTGTACCTTTATTATTGTACTCTCATGTTATAGAATTGTAATTGACACCAGTTCATGAAATTAAGTAACTTGTAAGCATTTATTTCACTGCACATATTTCTGTTGGTCATAGTATATGCACAATATGTGAAAAAAGAGGACTGTTAGTGTTTTCACATGTGTTAATAATTCAGCAAGGGACTGGATAACAGCGTTGCTGGTTCTAAGGACAATTCCAAAAACTTTGTGAGTGCACAAGTGGTGGTTATGGACTTGCCATATTATCCGCAAGACTCTTCAATGGTGATTGTGCACCTGCACAGTCACAACAGTTGGCTGCTGGCCATCTCTACAAGGACTACAGTGGGTCTGCATATTTGATGACCCACCAATACCATTATTTCTACAAGGACTGCAGTGGGTCTGCACCTCTGGTGGCCCACCAATACCGTAATCTCTACCAGGACTACAGTGGGTCTGCTCTGTGATGACCTACCTACCAATATTCTTCAAAACTTCGAATGACTCTGCTGTGGGTTTGCTCTGTTGTGGCCAATTACCTGTCAGCATGTCAAGAGTCAGCACTGTCTTTCCGTTGGAAGGACAACACTACTTCTTCAAGACTGCATGGAAATCCACTACTTCCGTGTACATTGTCTTTTACTGCTCAGACTTTGGGGAAAGAAACGGCAGTTTTACTGTGATGAATGATCAGGACCGTCTTTATGGACTGTGAGAAAATTTTAGCTTTTGACCAACACTGTATTAATAAGTGTGTGCATTTGATATCTTTCTTACTGTAATTATCAAAAATTTTTTCAAATTTGTGTTGGCCAGTGCCCAAAACAATTTGTAAAATTTTTTGTGGGGAGCATGGGGGCTATGTAAGTAGGCTGTTTAGGTTTTCTTATTGGTAACGCCACGTAGCGCTCTGTATGAAAATCACTGGCTGTGCTGTGTGCAGTCTGTGGCTGGTTGGCATTGTTGCAATACTCGCCATTGTAGTGTTGGGCAGCGGCAGCTAGCTGTTAACAGCGCGTAGCGTTGAGCAGTTGGAGGTGAGCCGCCAGCAGTGGTGGATGTGGGGAGAGAGATGGCGGAGTTTTGAAATTTGTAAGACTGGATGTCATGAACTGCTATGTATATTATGAGTTTTCAACACTATTAAGGTAAATACATTGTTTGTTCTCTATTAAAATCTTTCATTTGCTAACTATGCCTATCAGTAGTTAGAGCCTTCCGTAGTTTGAATCTTTTATTTAGCTGGCAGTAGTGGCGCTCACTGTATTGCAGTAGTTCGAGTAACGGAGATTTTTGTGAGGTAAGTGATTTGTGAAAGGTATAGGTTAATGTTAGTCAGGGCCATTCTTTTGTAGGGATTATTGAAAGTCAGATTGCGTTGCGCTAAAAAATATTGTGTGTCACTTTAAGCACAGTCTTGTATAATTGTTCAAAGGGGACGTTTCACACAACCTGACCATTCACTTGGAACGATCTACGAAACTATGGAAAATCCAAATCAGGATGACTGTAATAGGTAACTATGCCTTGTGTATTGCGACAGCGAATGGAGTTCTTCTGAGACAAAATCCTTCAACCTTATGTTAAAAATATGTGGTTAATGAGTCAACACATTTAATTATTTTGGAATAGCGTCGAAATACTAAAACGTATCGATATCTTTTTGTTGTAATGGACAATCCCGTAGGTGCAGTTTTTCGTTTCAGATATAACCAGAACCACACATTAGCTACTTCTATAATTTTAGCCATACTAACGCATATAGGAATATTTTACTGTTAAAACTGTCAAATGACTTCGGATGAACGATGCCACATTCTTCCCCAGCTTCACTAGTGCGTAAAAATGCAGACTGTCAAAATATAGTGATGCCTCAAAGCGTGCAAGCTCAGTATCTTATGCAGGGTGTCCCAGGTGGAGTGAAGTCTAGCAAACACGAGATCTAAGAAGCATACCTTTAGAACTATGAGCATTTGTTCATCTTCACTACTGTGAAACATATTTATTCCACTGAGGAACTACTCATAGCACTTACGATGTCAACTTTGGAGCCCATATTTACTAGACTTTCTTGCTTCGAATGATCATTCCTGCCATACCCCTGAATACTGACCATTCTTCTTGGGACTCCCTGTACATGAAAACTCTGGACACACGAGCTGTGGAAATTTCCGGCTTCCGCTTGGCTCGGAAGCAACGTGAGCGCCCGCAGTGGTAAGCCGCGCAGCCACGTGCCCGGCGAAGTTCGCCAGACCCTCAAGTGTTCGCTAAGTGGATCAATTGTGGAAAGTCAGCGGCATCACCCATTTCTCCTGCCGAGGAATCCCTAGCTCAGGTTCAAACGAATACGAAAAACTAGCAGACCGACCATATAATCACAATTTTGCACATAAATTTCTCACTCGTAGAAATGCAAACATTTTCTAAAGATTAGATTTCCATAGAGCTGTCTCCATGAGCAGCGCTACCGACGGTACGTTTAACTAATCTTCCTTCCTTCCTTTTACATAGCGAGTGATCATGTCGACAGGGCATCAAGAATTCACTGTAAGATCAATTATCTCAGTAACTGTTGAAAGAGGCTTTTACTACACGAAATACAATTGTGACATTTGCGGTAGATGTGCTTTTAATGGTATTTAAGGAAAAATGATACTATTTCAGAAGGCAATTGTATGGAAAATTTCGAATTTTCCGTGCGAGTGAGGGTACAGCTGCCTGAAATTGCCACTTGCAGATTAGAAATGCCCGCCCAAATTTGAAACAACAGTCTAGCATTTACAGCTGTCACGTCTGAATCTACCGAGATTATAGTTTATAGCTCATTGTATCCATTAATACCGCAAGAACCGCATTCGAGATTGGTACAGTTCCTAGCATACACTTTACTTCCGAACGTGGGTTTCAGTGAATCTTGATGAGGTGGAAACCGTTTCTTAGTAAGTAGTAGTCCTACAACAATAACACAAAGAATTTCAAATTACATCGATGTTCCAGATACAGTTGTATGACGAACAGTAGGGAAGACAGCTTTTCGCCATACCTTTATGGACACGATGAATTTTCACAACTGGAATTTTATCGAAAGTAGACTGCTAACCAATTCATACTGTTCAGTGTTGAAAATACATTCGCGTGTGACACAGATCGGTATTCTAGCGGAAAATCACACACCATAATGCGGACGTAGTTTCAACATCGCTTTGTAACGGAATCGTCAGGAAGGCATTGTTATCGCACAGTAAGATTGTTGACATGCAAGCGTTGGGATAAAAATACGGAGACATCAAAACCACAACACATTATCAAGCCTAATACGGTGTAGGGACCCGCTAGTATTCAAAAAGCTAGCAGTCGTCTCGAAATTGAAAATAGATGTCCTATATGGTTTTTAAGGGAATCTTATGTCATTCTTCCTGCAAAACAGCGGCTAGTTCAGGTAACGACGGTGGAAGTGGTTACCCATAACGCAGCGTTCTCTCCAAAGTAGGCCACAGAGTCACAAAACCAGTCCTTGACTGTGCTACCTGTGTGAACAGGGACCCTGTCGTCTTTGAAGACAGCATTACCATTGGAGTACAAACACTGTACCATGGGATGGACTTTATGAGCCAAACGGTCACAGTTTGAAACAAGACTTATCGTACGAAATCACAATGCTTCCATTACTCCATAGCGCCATGGCTCGACACCATATCTTTCTGTTACGGGCATTTGCATCACTGTTGAGTGGTTTTGTAATTCCACCCCCCCCCCCCCCCTGCAATTCCCTGCTTCTGGGGTTCCCCTCGTGTTGTTTTGGTGCTGTCAGGATTCGCGAGTGCGACATTCAGGTACGCTATGACTTACAATTTGTACAGAAACCAGATGGCAGTTGTAAGAGTCGAGGGGCATGAAAGGGAAGCAGTGGTTGGGAAGGGAGTGAGACAGGGTTGTAGCCTATCCCCGATGTTATTCAATCTGTATATTGAGCAAGCAGCAAAGGAAACAAAAGAAAAATTCGGAGTAGGAATTAAAATCCATGGAGAAGAAATAAAAACTTTGAGGTTCGCCGATGACGTAATTCTATCAGAGACAGCAAAGGACCTGGAAGAGCAGATGAACGGAATAGACAGTGTCTTGAAAGAAGGATATAAGATGAACATCAACAAAAGCAAAACGAGGATAATGGAATGTAGTCGGATTAAATCGGGTGATGCTGAGGGAATTAGATTAGCAAATCAGACGCTTAAAGTAGCAAGTGAGTTTTACTATTTGGGGAGCAAAATAACTGAGGATGGTCGGAGTAGAGGAGAAATAAAATGTAGGCTGGCAATGGCAAGGAAAACGTTTCTGAAGAAGAGAAATTTGTTAACATCGAGTATTGATTTAAGTGTCAGGAAGTCATTTCTGAAAGTATTTGTATGGAGTGTAGCCATGTATGGAAGTGAAACGTGGACGATAAATAGTTTAGACAAGAAGAGAATAGAAGCTTTCGAAATGTGGTGCTACAGAAGGATGCTGAATATTAGATGGGTAGATCACATAACTAATGATGAGGTATTGAATAGAATTGGAGAGAAGAGAAATTTGTGGTACAACTTGACTAGAAGAAGGGATCGCTTGATAGGACATGTTCTGAGGCATCAAGGGATCTCCAATTTGGTATTGGAGGGCAGCGCGGAGAGTAAAATTCGTAGAGGGAGACCCAGAGATGAATACACTAAACAGATTCAGAAGGATGTGAGTTGCAGTAGGCTGTTTTTTGTATGAACATGTTGAGATTTCAGAGATCCACTCACTTGAGATATTTAACTGTGTTTGTCCACCATGTTATCAGTGGTGCTAACTGTGCTGAATTTGCTGTGAGCTTCAAACAGACCAACAACAAACGAAAGCGAGAATACAACGCTCATGTAATTTAGTTTAAAATCTAAACCAGCATGCAGGTGAAACAGTGCTTTGCAATTGGCCTTCTACTTCGGACTTTTCGTTTGTAGCTTGAATAGAGCTCAGACACCATGGTTGTGAAACTGTTAGAACCCTTGTTATTTCTGTCATTGCCAAAACGTTTGTCTTCAAAATTGATACAACGCCTTCAGCTGGATGTGCTAATGTGTGTGAGCTGCATCATCTCCCATGTTTTGCTGTGGGAACAGTCTTTTAGAACTCATCCAAGAATAGTTGATGAAATCTGTAGGATCGTGGTTACAATTTTAGTCATTAAATTAACAGACGACAAACCACTTCTTTTTTCAGTCATTATTGGATCATCCTATCCCTTCTTCTTGTCAGTGTTCTCCATATATTCCTTTTCATGCCAATTCTGCAGATCACCACCTCATTCCTTATCTTATGAGTCCACCCAATTTTCACCACTCTTCTGTAGCACCACATCCCTTATGCTTTGATTCTCTTCTGTTCCAATTTTCCCACAGTCCATATTTCACTACCACATTCTCAGAAATTTCTTCCTCAAACTAAGGCCTCTATTTGATACTAGTAGAGTTGTCTTGGCCATGTATGCCCATCTTGCCAGTGCTTCTCAGCTTTTCACGTCGTCCTGGCTCCATCTGTCATGGATTATTTGAAGGGTATGGGGAAATGTAATGGTAACCCACATTAGCTATGAACGGAGATATTCAAGAAGCTTGCACAGGATAGAGTAGCATGGAGAGCTGTATCAAAGCAGTCTTTAGACTGAAGACCACAACAACAACTACATGACTTTAGCAGCTGCCGTCGTCTTATATTTCGTAACAACCCTCTTCAGTGGATGGCACTATTACCCAACACATATTTTCGTTCGAGCTGTTAGTTAGCTGATGATGTTTCTCCCTGTATGCGGTATGAATCGTAGGTACCGTGTCTCTTGAAACACTAAATACGTCGGCTAGCTCGGTTTCGGTAGCACCCACCATAGGAGCACCAACAATTTTAACATGTTCGAAATTACTGAGCTCCGACATAATGTACCCACAACAACACAGAACACTGTTCTGACCACGACTGAGGTAAGTGGTAAGTTCCTATGGGACCAAACTGCTGAGGTCATCGGTCCCTAGGCTTACACACTACTTAATGTAGCTTAAACTAACTTACGCAAAGGACAACACACACACTCAGGCCCAAGAGAGGACTCGAACCTCCGACGGGAGGAGCCGCGCGAACCGCGGCAAGATGCCTAAGACCGCATGGCTATCCCGCGCGGCCCACGACTGACACTGGCAATATATTGTGGACATTGCTAAGGTACCATTCGTGATCAAACATATCAGCGCAAACTGGAGGCTTGTTTAGCATCTGCATTTATGTTCAAGCATGCATTTTTCGCGATGGTTCCATAGTTTTGTCCAACATCTGTATAATATGTTTATATTTCATGCCTGTGATAATGAATTTAATCATGATATCGAGACTGATTATTTATGAACTAATGTGGTGAGGTTATTTGAATTTCAAGCAAAGTATGATCTATGGTCGTTATACTGCAGTACCAGTCGTATGTAAACTTGGAAGGGAATAAATACATACTCACTGTTCACGAAATAAGTGAAATCTCACAAACTAATTTGAATCTGACATGAATGCGACCAGTAATCTGGCAATACCATTTTAATATGAATGTGGAATTTTATTTCAAGCAGTAAGAATGTTTTATGTAGCACCCAGCTATTAGTTAAGGATACTCAAAGGTGTTTTAATTTCAGAATGGCGAGGATTAATACTCTGTTTGGGTGTTCACAATTTTTTGTGAGAGACTGTTGCATTGTAATGAACTACGCATTAATCTGGAATATAGACTCCAGTCTCCCTTATATTCCTTATTCATGTAGATATCTATGAAATATATTCGCAGCTGTGAATGTGAGCAATTATCAGCTGTGTGAGGGAATGACTGTAACGAAAATTTGTGCCGGACCGCGTTTCGAAAGCGAATTGCCCGCTTTACGCGAGCGGTTGTCTTAACAGCTTTCGCTATCCGTGTACGACTCACTGCTAGATCCAGACTTCCATATGTAGTCCTTCCTGCGTCACAACTTGTACTCGTACTCACAGTATGTAGTTTCCGTTCAGGGGAGGACATTCTAATTGGAAATTGCTGCCTGGTGTCGGTGGATGAATATGATATTGCAGTGACTATGTTGTCAAGAAGAGCGATGCAGTGTTCCTTCGGACATATGCAATATCGGTTGTAGATATCGTCTTGCCATGCTGAATTTCAGGGCGCTTTTAGTGGCTGCTAATGTTGGCAGCGCTTCGTCAAGCAGAGCGCAGCAACATCTTTAACCGCGTTGAACTATTAGACGAGAGGTATACTGCTAACTCAAACTTGCGCGATATTAACTCTTTCAAATTCGGAAACTCTATGAACAAGATTGATAACACTAATAAAACCGATAAATAAATAGTTACCATTCACTTCTTCATAGAAGCAGGTAAGAAATCTGCTAAACTAAGCGATGAAAACGAAGCAGGTACTACTACTGCCGCGCGGAGTGGCCGCGAAGTTTGAGGCGCCATGTCACGAATTGCGCGACCCCTCCCACTTTAGGTTCTAGTGCTCCCTCGGGTATGAGTGTATGTGTGTGTGTGTGTGTGTGTGTGTGTGTGTGTGTTGTTCTTAGAAGAAATTAGTTTACATTAGTTTCAGTAGTCTGTAAGTCTAGGGACCGATGATTCAGGAATTTGGTTCCTTAGGAATTCACACACATTTGAATTTTTTTTTTTTTACTACTACTACTACTACTGCTGCTGCTGATGCTCCTGCTACTGCTCTGCTCTCATAGATAATCACTTTCTTGGCCGTACTGTCGTAGCAAGTATCTTACAAACCTCACAAACAGAAACTCCCTACAAACTGAGTTGTCACTATTACTGGTAGAGGTTCTTTCGATAACGAAACAGGGCTTATTCTTTCAGCATGACGGAACTCCTGCATATTCTACTCGTCATCAGAAATTCCTGCGGAATCAGCCACACAGGTCTCGTTAATTATTCGCGAGGACTGCAGTCAGACTGTCTGTGAGTATGAATGGATAGAAGCGTCTACGGACAGGAAGTAAAAGCATAAAAACAAGACGTTCGCCTTATGAACGATGGCACAATAAGATGTCATTATAAACAGTTCACATAAGGCGGACTCGAAAGGATTCTAGAAATTAGTGGTATGGTTTTCCTACATTTTATGTAATCTGTAACCTACTACTCGCATGTTTCTGTTTCAATAAATCCCTTCAGTAGATTATTTCCGTGTTCCTATCCATTTTGGGAGATTTCCTTCAGGTACAACACTCAAACAACTGCCGCAGCACATCCACTGAAAACTTGGCCTACATGTGGGGTTGGATTGTTTGAGGAAGGAGACCAGACAGCGAGGTCATCGGTCTCGTTGGATTAGGGAAGGACGGGGAAGGAAGTCGGCCGTGCCCTTTGAAGGGAACCATCCCGGCATTTGCCTGGAGCGATTTAGGGAAATCACGGAAAACCTAAATCAGGATAGCAGGGCCTATATGTGTATGTAAATTTAATAAATAGAAATTGCCCTCGTAACAGATGGATCGTGATGAATTTGACGTCTGAATGACGTGAACTCCGTTATAACCTCCCTTAATCTTTCCCTCTTTCCTCCCTGAGGAAGGAGCTAACAGTTACGAACGTTGATACAGTTTCTGTACTTTGCTGCCTATCGGTACTACCTGGAATTTCGTCTAATGAAGGTAACAACTGTCTACCCATTCTGCCTCCCTTTAATTTTATAGGAAGACAGAATAATTCTATTCATACGTTATTTTACGCTTTTTAGAAAAAGAAGTGCCTTGCGCCATTTTCCAGTCACATGGAATTCCTGCTGGATGAGTGATCGCCTTACGTATTCTTCAACGCTTACATCAGTACTAACATGGATGCCATCTGGTGTGGGATAACGCAGGATAACACAGGTGGATGAAAATACCTGTAACATGAGGACACCACGTGTTTGTACCGAAACCGCTCTGGTATGCAGTTTAAAGTGATTAAGGTTCTTAGCAGCAGGAGAAGGTACTCTAGCGACCAAGCTGAGCCTCGTTAAAGGGCAGAAACCAGCAGGCACCAACGTATCTTCATTGGTGTACAGAGGCAGCTCTCATCACGAGAGACTGGGGTGGAAATTACATCAGATCAAACTTACGACCACTGAATGCACCCACTCCGCAGTATGCAAAACTAGATCACCTTATTTATAAATTTCCATAACCTTACATGATATTTAAAACACGCAGATCACTTACGTTTTATGTCAGCAACAAAATTTCGTGTGAACGAAATGGTATGGCGAACTGAGGTACTTAGTACTGAACCATTAAATTTAAGTATGTTTATAAAGTTGGTTGAACTTCGTGACTGAATAACAGATAGAAAACATAACTGACTGATTTACAATTGTTAACGCAGCGAAAGCGAAAGGCTTTATAACGTAATGTGTTATGAGAAGCAGTTCGTTTAGTTATCAGTACATAGTATTTGATATCTTTTTGATATGCATTTTTTTGAGCTTCCCTTATTAACGTGGCCAACTGGTTCAAAAGCTCTCTGATTAAATTTTTATGTAGTGTGTGTCGCTAGTATGGACCAGCGCAGTAAGGGAGAGAAGATACTGCAGCCAATAGGAAGCAAGCTAACAGATGTAGCGGATGGGAATCGTAGTAATCTAGAATTCGATGTTGAGACTCTGGGAGACATGGTGTTTAGACTCGAAAGAGACAGGACCTCTGTCTTCAGGATTAGAGAATTTGAAGTTGATGTTGAACTTGATTTCTGCGAGCAAGTGGCCGCGTAGCGCAAGCGTTGGGATAAACACTATCTGATCAAAATATCTGGACACCGAAACGTAATGTGGAATTGACCACTCGATGTCAAAAGATCCGTACCTAAAGACTGGAAAAACTGCACAGTTCACACCAGTACTTAAGATAGGAAACAGGAGTAATCCGCTGAATTGCAGACCCATATCACTAACGTCGATTTATAGTATGATTTTGGAAATATACTGTGTTCGAACATTATGAATTATCTCGAAGAAAACGATTTTTGGCTAATAGTCATCACAGATTCAGAAAAAATCGTGCCTGTGAAATTCAACTAGGACTTCATTCTCACGAAGTAATAGAGATATTCGAATTATTTCACTTCGTTTGGTAGTCAGGGATGGTCATGTTAATTCTCTTGGGAATAATTTCATGTGAAGATTTAATATCATTCTGGAGATTTTTGATAAGAATATTTAGTTATAAGTGAACTAGGCTCCATCTGTAGGATAGAACAAAAAGACTTTGGCTTCCCATGTGAGTAGTGTAGTGGATTCATTCTCATTGTATAGGGTGCATCCATTAAACGAAATTTAGAGAGGAGCGAGACTGAATTTTAGATCGTTCATGAGTTTTTGGAACTTGGCAGCCTTGTGCAGCCACACTGCCACGTGGCCAATGGTAGAGCCTAATCCCATTCTTTGTTAAGTTGTTGTAAATGTATGCATCATCAGTGCGTGAGTCATGTGTGACATGCAAGCCAAATTCCTGTTAGTGTTTTCTGTCGTAAGTCGATGGCTTTTCACTGTGGTAATTTGGGTTTCTAAACAACGTCTGAGCAGAGTAAAGTGTATCACATCTTTACAATCAGTAAGTAGACTGATTGTGGTGTCACCGACAGACACCACACTTGCTAGGTGGTAGCCTTTAAATGGGCCGCGGTCCGTTAGTATACGTCGGACCCGCGTGTCGCCACTATCAGTGATTGCAGACCGAGCGCTGCCACACGGCAGGTCTAGTCTCGAGAGACTCCCTGGCACTCGCCCCAGGTATACAGCCGACTTTGCTAGCGATGGTTCACTGTCTACTTACGCTCTCATTTGCAGAGACGACAGTTTAGCATAGCCTTCAGCTATGTCACTTGCTACGACCTAGCAAGGCGCCATATTCAGTTACTATGTATCCTGAACAGATAATGTTGCGAATCATGTACCGTCAAGAGCGACGTTCATCATTAATGGATTAAAGTTAAGTATGAAACTAATTCCGTCCGCTTTCTGAATTATAATTCCTTGTCATGTTCCAGACCTCACGTCAGTATAGTTCTTCCCTCCTCACGCCAGCCTGCGTGAGCTAAAAAGCGTGCATTTCGGCCTCCTCTAGTAACATGGTGTTGGCTCTCCTGCCAACACTACACTGATCTCATTCTGTAGTATGGAACAAGTATTTGCTTAGCCAGCTTATTTTTGTTTTTCAAGATTTGAGTACTTTAGAGAACTATCGTGGTTTATGGAACTTGACCACTTTTAGTTCGTCCCTCCATTAATTTTACTCACATGTGCTAACGCCTACAGCGTTCGTAGATCTGCTGAGTAGCCATTGGGTTTTGTGGCAGTTTTGGTAGTAATAACACGGGGTTTATCTCGGTGTGTTGTGGTCTGAGCGAGAGTACGAGTGCTGGATTTGTTTTCCAAATTCCTGTTCCACTTGGTTATCCCAACCACCCCACATCATTGGTCCCATTTGGTGCACTGATGTATTTCATTGAACCATCGTGTAAAATAGATTACTACACCAACGTATTATTTTAAGAATACTGTTGTTTTGTCTGTATCTTGGTTCAAATGGCTCTGAGCACTATGGGACTTAACTTCTGAGGTCAGCAGTCCCCTAGAACTTAGAACTACTTAAACCTAAATAACCTAAGGACATCACACACATCCATGCCCGAGGCAGGATTCGAACCTGCGACCGTAGCGATCGCGCGGTTCCAGACTGTAGCGCCTAGAACCGCTTGGCCACCTGGCCGGCCTGTCTGTATCTGGCATACGCTCAACCAAATTGTTTAACAAACCTTTCGGACCATGCGTTGAAGAGTGCACTATGTTATCAAAAGTATCCGGACACCTGGCTGAAAATGACTTACAAGTTCGTGGCGCCCTCCATCGGTAATGCTGGAATTCAATATGGTGTTGGCCCACCCTTAGCCTTGATGACAGCTTCCACTCTCGCAGGCATACGTTCAGTCAGGTGCTGAAAGGTTTCTTGTGGAATGGCAGCCCATTCTTCACGGAGTTCTGCACTGAGGAGAGGTATCCATGTCAGTCGGTGAGGCCTGTCACGAAGTCGGCGTTCCAAAACATCCCAAAGGTAATCTACACGATTCAGGCCAGGACTCCGTGCAGGCCAGTCCATTACAGGGATGTTACTGTCGTGTAACCATTCGGCAACAGGCCGTGCATTATGAACAGGTGCTCCATCGTGTTGAAAGATGCAGTCGCCATCCCCGAACTGATCTTCAACTGTGGGAAGCAAGAAGGTGCTTAAAACATCAATGTAGGCCTGTGCTGTGATGGTGCCACGCAAAACAAGGGGTGCAAACCTCCTCAATGAAAAACATGACCACATCATAACAGCACCGCCTCCGAATTTTACTGTTGGCATTACACACTACACACGCTGACAGGTGACACTTACCGGGCATTCGCCATACCCACAACCACGGTACACATCGCCATATTATGTACCGTGATTCATCACTCTACACAACTTTTTTCCACTGTTCAATCGTCTTATGTTTACGCTCCTTACACCAAACGAGGCGTCGTTTGGCATTTTACCGGCGTGATGGCTCGACCACGAAATCCAACTTTTCTGACCTTCCGCCTAACTGTCAGAGTACTTGCTGTGGATCCTGATGCAGTTAGGAATTCCTGTGTGATTGTCTGGATAGATGTTTGTCTAATATACATTTACGACCCTCTTCAACTGTTGGCGGTCTCTCTCAGTCAACAGACGAGGTCGACCTGTACGCTTTTGTGTGTACGTGTCCCTTCATGTTTCCACTTCACTATCACATCGGAAACAATGAACCTAGAGACGTTTAGCAGTCTGGAAATCTACGGGCGTACGACGTATGACAAAAGTGACACCCATTCACCTGACCACGCTCGAAGTCCGTGAATTCCGCGGAGCGCCCATTCTGCTCTCTCACGATGTCTAATGAGTACTGAGGTTGCTGAGATGGAGTACCTTGCAGTAGGTGGCAGCACAATGCACCTAATATGGAAATCGTATGTTTCTGTGGGTGTCCGGATAGTTTTGATTACATAGTGTAGTTCATGATTTCGCCGGCCCCTGTGGCCGAACGGTTCTAGGCGCTTCAGCCCGGAACCGCGCTGCTGCTTCGGTCGCAGATTCGAATCCTGCCTCGGGCATGGATGTGTGTGATGTCCTTAGGTTAGTTAGGTTTAAGTAGTTCTAAGTCTAGGGGACTGATGACCTCTGATGTTAAGTCCCATAGAGCTTAGAGCCATTTGAACCATTTGAATTCATGACTTCTGTCTTGCAATCCCATCCCCCAACTGTAGTATGTTTGTGGAAGAGTGAGTTGAAAACCTCATTAATGAATTTAGACGTTCTATTCCGTCTCCTCGATTAACATGTTAAATGTAAAAGGTAGCTATACGTTTGCTGAACCCTTTTAAGTAATTGTCAAATGCAACCAACGGGTCGGCCTATGGTTAAACCCTAAAGGAAAGGATGTCTCCGCAAACTGAAGTAACTACACTCCTGGAAATTGAAATAAGAACACCGTGAATTCATTGTCCCAGGAAGGGGAAACTTTATTGACACATTCCTGGGGTCAGATACATCACATGATCACACTGAAAGAACCACAGGCACATAGACACAGGCAACAGAGCATGCACAATGTCGGCACTAGTACAGTGTATATCCACCTTTCGCAGCAATGCAGGCTGCTATTCTCCCACTAGACGATCGTAGAGATGCTGGATGTAGTCCTGTGGAACGGCTTGCCATGCCATTTCCACCTGGCGCCTCAGTTGGACCAGCGTTCGTGCTGGACGTGCAGACCGCGTGAGACGACGCTTCATCCAGTCCCAAACATGCTCAATGGGGGACAGATCCGGAGATCTTGCTGGCCAGGGTAGTTGACTTACACCTTCTAGAGCACATTGGGTGGCACGGGATACATGCGGACGTGTATTGTCCTGTTGGAACAGCAAGTTCCCTTGCCGGTCTAGGAATGGTAGAACGATGGGTTCGATGACGGTTTGGATGTACCGTGCACTATTCAGTGTCCCCTCGACGATCACCAGTGGTGTACGGCCAATGTAGGAGATCGCTCCCCACACCATGATGCCGGGTGTTGGCCCTGTGTGCCTCGGTCGTATGCAGTCCTGATTGTGGCGCTCACCTGCACGGCGCCAAACACGCATACGACCATCATTGGCACCAAGGCAGAAGCGACTCTCATCGCTGAAGACGACACGTCTCCATTCGTCCCTCCATTCACGCCTGTCGCGACACCACTGGAGGCGGGCTGCACGATGTTGGGGCGTGAGCGGAAGACGGCCTAACGGTGTGCGGGACCGTAGCCCAGCTTCATGGAGACGGTTGCGAATGGTCCTCGCCGATACCCCAGGAGCAACAGTGTCCCTAATTTGCTGGGAAGTGGCGGTGCGGTCCCCTACGGCACTGCGTAGGATCCTTCGGTCTTGGCGTGCATCCGTGCGTCGCTGCGGTCCGGTCCCAGGTCGACGGGCACGTGCACCTCCCGCCGACCACTGGCGACAACATCGATGTACTGTGGAGGCCTCACGCCCCACGTGTTGAGCAATTCGGCGGTACGTCCACCCGGCCTCCCGCATGCCCACTATACGCCCTCGCTCAAAGTCCGTCAACTGCACATACGGTTCATGTCCACGCTGTCGCGGCATGCTACCAGTGTTAAAGACTGCGATGGAGCGCCGTATGCCACGGCAAACTGGCTGACACTGACGGCGGCGGTGCACAAATGCTGCGCAGCTAGCGCCATTCGACGGCCAACACCGCGGTTCCTGGTGTGTCCGCTGTGCCGTGCGTGTGATCATTGCTTGTACAGCCCTCTCGCAGTGTCCGGAGCAAGTATGGTGGGTCTGACACACCGGTGTCAATGTGTTCTTTTTTCCATTTCCAGGAGTGTATTTTTATGTATCCTCCATTTAATAGTAATATTAAAGGGATACATTTCACGGTTGCAACATATTTCTACGCGAAGACCAAGTGGATGTTTGCAATTGAACTCACAAAAAACTGGCCACCATTCATATGACAGATATCCTGCGACCAGAGTTCCCATACTTCCTGAGAGTTAAGCACAACTGCTACGTATGACTGGTGTGTAAATTGGTATCATGACAAGGTTGTGGAATAAACTGCGAAAATATACCTTTACAAGATGTCCTTTGAAGCCATCACCCAGCTGAGATAGTTCCCGTCTAGCGAAGGTCACCTGGGAAAAGTACAAAAAAGTTTCTAAGGATTTAGAATGGAAAAATGATAGCTGTTATTTTTCATTCTGACAGAGTGTATATTATATTGAGGAGATACAGTTCGTGCACTCCATTTAAGCCAGTCAGGCTGGTAATAAATGAGATTGTTATATTGATGATCGCAGTTTGTGGTAGCACAAGGAGAAGCTATGTGAAACAGTCCACTCACACAATGGCCATTTGGACCTAAAAAGGCATTTAAACTGAGTTTTACTTTACTAGTCATACTTCCTTAGTCCTCCCTTAGCTTCTTACAAAACTGAGTGAATGAAAGAGTGATTATTTGGTTTGTAGAAAAGATAGGACTAACCATAGGTGAGTGGATGGTAGTGGTTTTGCGAAGAGTAGTCTGAGGGCAAGTTTGAGTAAAGAGGTTTGCAGAGGTTTCCACGAAGTACCGGAAGTTTAAAGGGCATCAGGCAGCTCAGCAAATGGGAGACTTCTTCCCCCCAGCGGCTCAAACTGGAAGACTTTGGTCCTTGGTTGTGCCAGTTTTAGGCACTGTGTGGTTGGAGAGCCAAGACTTCGGAGGTCTCCACGCCGGGTTTACTAGTATGGTGAGAAAACTAGATAAAATGTACTCTGTTATCCAGGACCACGCTCAAAACGCTTGAGTTAAAGGCAACTTAGATAGGAAAATGTTCGAAAACTGTGTCATTTTCGTGTTTTGGACAATTTAGATGATCGTAATTGCTTAGGTACGGCAGTTAGGGTGTGTACAGAAAGAAAGCGGGCTACCTGCGCAAGGGGGCCCACCGCGAAATGCTTGACCCAGCGAACCGGGTGGCGGCACCGATCGGCTCGGCCCCGCCCCTGCCTGCGAACTGGAATGAAAGAGACATTCATCGCCCGCTTTCGGTGCGCCGGTTGGCGACGCTCTGGGCTGACTGAATCAAGGCACACGCCCTGCAATTTTTTCAAACGATTTTTTGAAACTAATTGGTATAAAAATTGATTTTCACGTTACTTATAGCTTCATATGTCATCTCCATGGTGAAGTGCCCAAAATTTCGACAATGGTTAACGTCTTGTGATATTCTCATCGAAGTAAGACGCTGCGAGAAATTCGAAAAAAATTGCGATGAAAAGTATGGGTCGCTATGAATTTTCGTTTAGTGCATTTTATTCCATATACTGCCGAGAACGAAATTTAGCCATGACATTGAATTTTTCTTTAGACTTGGGAGGAGGTCTCTATCTGTCTCCAGTCTCAGGTAAATGGAATTTGTGTAGGACGTACACTTCCGAGCGGACGCCCTTAAGAATGAAATATTCATAACATGCTTCATATCTCCTAAACCGCTGGAGATATCGATGCAAGACTGTGGCAAGTAATACCACGCAAAGAGGAGAGTATTTTGCTATATGGTTAACATACGGAAATTTCTTATCTACGGCGATATAGCAAAAGCTATGGATTTTATTTTATTTTGTTAATCCATAATTTTAATGTTTTAAGAGTCTTTGACAGCTG
Source organism: Schistocerca serialis cubense (assembly GCF_023864345.2). NCBI lineage: Eukaryota > Metazoa > Arthropoda > Insecta > Orthoptera > Acrididae > Schistocerca > Schistocerca serialis. The sequence goes on along the minus strand of NC_064640.1, from coordinate 88,661,907 downwards.
TTGAAAAGAGAACTTTCTACTACGGAAATAAACGTGAAATTTATTCTCTTATATTACAACAAATTGACAAAAAGGCTTCCTGGAAGGTATTGACCGCCCTGGTCGTCTATTGCTTCTTTAATAAGACATTTTGTTTCAAGATTCTGTCGCAGTAGCTATCGCAAGGTGAGTTTGTAGAATTTATACTGTGTCTTGAAAAAAAAAAAAAAAAAGGAAAATTAAACTTGTCAAAAAGAAAAATGTATGCGTCACTCATAACTCATGAAGGTTCTTCAAATGAGAAACGGTTAACAATCCAGACGAAACTAAATCTCCAATTCTGTTGCAGTTTTGGCGAAATCCTGTAACCCACTGTATTTTTAATAGTGAACAATTGGAATGGAAACTTACGAAGGGAACTCTCCCTGTTTTCCAACACATAAATATGAAAATAAATCAAGTAAATAGCGCACCACATTTCTGTTCCTATTTCCATTTAGAGCGAACTGGTGAACTTCTCTACCATAATTATCTTTTAATGTATTGAAGATAGATTGTATATATGTATAATTTATTTTAAACTTAATGAGTAAGTAATGGTTCATAAAGAAATGACTATCGCGTTTTTGTAACATTCTTACCCACAGATATACAGGCAGCAAATTTTTTATTTCTAATAAATTAATACTTCATTTTTACTGCAGAATAGAACTGACCCAAGAAGACTATTCCGTTTCACTGAATCTGTGAACATGTTGACGACTAACATAACCTTGCCAATATTCGTCGAAGTCAGTATCACTGAGGAAATAAAAAATATTTGTAGCAATGGGATTCACTCCTCACTCAGTACAGGGATAGGAACGGATAGATTGTATGGTATGTGTAGTACTTTGTCATATGTCAGATATAACTATGATGTAGAAAGAAAATCCTTCGGTAAGTTTCAGTACCAGCTGTTCATTATTAAAGATACACCACGTTACAATATTCCCCTGAAATTGCAACAGAACTGGCGAATTATTGTCATCTGAATGGTTAAACTTTCCCAGCCAAAAATCGCCATTCATCACGCTTTTTGGTAAGAGAGGAGGTTAACAAATCAGGCTAAAACGAATTGTTCCCTTTGTTGCAGTTTGAGAGTAATCTTGTAACTCGTTGTCTTTTTAATAAGGAACGGGTATTACCAAAACTTAGCAAATGATTTTCTGTCTGCATCTTAAACATGCTGAAAAAGTGGTTTATTGAGTGAGGAACTGAGGACAAATCAGGTCAACAACTTACCAAGAAGTACACCCTCGATAAGGAAATGAACGTGTAATTTCTTCACTTACGTTGTTGCAAAAATCCATACAAAACTCGTTTCGCCATCTATCGATGGCTCTTCAAAATTACATTCTTTCATTTTCTTTATCAACCGCTTGAGACTACTCATTAAGGTTATAATAGATTAAAAATATATATAATCTATCATAATCGCAACCATAGGTGCGTACAGGCTACCGGCTTTCTTTCTGTTCTTGCACGTAAGAGCTCTCAGCGTTGCACGTTTGTGTTTGCAAATCAGTAGTTAAAACTTCTTCAGTTAAGAGAGCGGATAAAATTCTTTATTTCTATGTATATCTTTATGAATTTTGTTTGATTCTGACGATCTTTTCTTGATGTGATAGTGCTGAGTGTACTTTGCACTGAACACACAAAGGGGCCTTAAACTATAAAATTTGAAAGTTTTATCAGCTATTACCCACGACTAATAATTTTTATTTATATCAGAAGGTTAATCAGAACCGTTTAAAGAGATCAATTTTGACATTTCGTGTGTTGTTTTTGTGATTCCGCAATGAATAACGGTTTTGTACCCTTGTTGGTAAATGGAGACAAACTGTATAGAAACGCCGTAAATATATAAAAGCGTTTGCTAGAACTAGAACTGGATGGGATATAACCTGACGTAAGATAATTTTCCGGTATTACTTTACTAATTTGAGATTAATTTCTTTCTAAATGCTTTGCAACCACGAATTTCGTGCCAAGTTTGGAAGCCAGTTTGTGGGGCAGCGGCGCCGTCTGTTTTTTACGAGAGCCTGAAAACTATTTTTGTGGTCAGCCAGAAAGCGATGGCGAACATACTGACCATAGTTTCCGGTCTGCAAGTCCACATTCTTCTTTTGTTCACTGAAAGATATGTTCCTACTCTCCATTTACTCAAAAGGACCAGGAACTATGATTATAAATGAAAGTTTTTAGTTTTAACTGATCGATATATTTTATAGACTTTCACACGTGCAACATAGTAATATTCCTGATTATAAAAATAACAGTAATAATAATAATAATAATAATAATAATGTCTTTGAAAGACAACCTATACGGTAAGTTCCCAATAAATGGTCTTTTGCCTTGATTTTTAATAATCTAAATTAATTGCTCGCCACAAAAGTGGAAAATAATGTCACTACTGGCCACGCGGTTTTGTTATAATTACGGGCGGCACATAAACAGTTTCTTCCGCGAAATCTAAGAGTATCTAGGACGGCGTACAGTCCTCGCGAGTTCACTTCCAATTTGTACCGAAAACAAGCGTTTAGTTGCAGCCTGGCTGTGACGTCACACGAGGCAGCGCGTAAGCCGTCGTTTGACTGACGCGGACCGTATGGTAGCTGGATGCGAAGTGAAGTGTCGCTGCCTCTCAGGCCGTATTTATGAACTGAAGAGCCAAGGAAAGTGGTTGCTCAAGGTCAATCCCTCCAAAACCCAAGCGATCATTGTAGGCAAAACCACCCCTTCCTTCCGCCTCCTTGATTTCTATCTCACCATCTATGGCCGTCCTATCGCCCTCACTCCCACCCTTAAGTACCTTGGCGTCACCCTCGACCGTCGCCTCTCCTGGACTCCCCACCTCCGGACAATCCAAGCCAAGGCACGCTCCCGCCTCAGTCTCCTCAAGCTCCTCTCTGGCCGTACGTGGGGTCTGGACCCCTCCACCATCCTCCACACCTATAAGTCCCTCATCCGCCCTATCCTTTGTTATGCCCATCCGGCTTGGATCTCTGCTCCCCCTACCTTTTATAAATCCCTCCAAATCCTTGAACGTCATGCTCTCCGCCTCGCCTATCGCATCCGTCTCCCCTCCCCCACGCGGATCCTGTACAATCTCATCTCCTTCCACCACCTCCTCCTTTTCCTTGAAAGGATACGGATCCTGTACACCTCCCGCAAACTCGATCCTCCTCACCCTCTCGTCTCCCCGATCCTCTCCCACCCCCGCCCGCTGCCGCTCCTGTATTCGCACGTCCCACCCGGTGTCCATCTCTCCACCCTCCTTACCCTCTCCCAAGGTGGCTTCCGCCAGCTCCCCCTCCCTGATGATGTCCTCCTCCCCTCCATCTACCCCTCCTATCAACTTTGACCCTGCCCCACCCCCCACTTCCGGTGTCCTTTCCTTTAGGCATCCTCCCTCCCTTCTCTTCCCTTCCCTTCTCTTTCCTTTTCCTACGTCCCCTCCCTCCGCCCCTCTTCCCCCAGGTTTCCCCTCCCCCTTCCTCCCTCCCCCCTTTCTCCCCTGCCCGTGGCATCTCTGCTCTCCCCTCTCGCTCTCCCACTCCCTTTCCTCCTCCTCCTCCTCTCTTGGCAGGTCCCCGGACTCGCACACGCATAGTGAACATTCGCGCACCGGAGATCATCAACATCAGTATCTCGTGTGTGTGCTTCGTTTTGTGTTTCGTGCAGTTACGACTCCACTGTTCACATGTGCCATCGCCGTTCTCCGTGTTTTGTGCGCCGTGTCCACAAGTGTTAGTGTTTTTATCGTCCAACGTGAACGGCTGCATGTTTATTGTTTTTTTGTACCTCCATTTTTTGCCCGCCGTTTTTTGTATTGTCTGTATCACCTCTATGTCATGTTATTGTTCCACTTAAGGCTGAAGAGCAGCGTAATGTGCTGCTGCCAGCCCGCCTGTATAGGTGATTGAAATTACAATAAAGGAAAAAAAAAAAAAAAGGAAACTGGTACACCTGCCTAATATCGTGTAGGCCCCCTGCGAGTGCGCGGAAGTGACATGGACTCGACTGATGTCTGAAGTAGTGCTGGAAGGGATTGACACCATGGATCCTGCAGGGATGTCCAAAACCCGTAAGAGCATGAGGAGGTGGAAATCTCTCCTGAACAACACGTTCCAAGGCATCCCAGATATGCTCTAATGTTTGTGACTGGGGTGTTTGGTGGCCAGCGGAAGTGTTTAAAGTGAGAAGAGTATTCCTGGAGCCACTCTGTAGCAATTCTGAACGAGCGGGGTGCCGCATTGTACTGCTGGAATTGCCCAAGTACGTCGGAATGCACAATGGACATGAATGGATGCATGTGATCGGACAGGCTGCTTACGTATGTGTCACTTGTTAGAGTTGTATCTAGACATGTCAGTGGTCCCATAACACTCCAACTGTACACGTCACACACAATTACAGAGCCTTCACCAGCTTGAACAGTCCCCTGCCGACATGCAGGGTCCACGGATTCGTGAGGTTGTCTCCATACCCGTACATGTCCATACACTCGATACAATTTGAAATGAGACTCGTCCGACCAGGCAACATGTTTCCACTCATCAACAGTCCAATGTCGGTGTTGATGGGCCCAGGCGAGCCGTAAAGCTTTGTATCGTGCAGTCATCGAGGGTACACGAGTGGGGCTTCCGTTCCGAAAGCACATATCAATGATTTTTCGTTGAATGGTTCGCATGCTGACACTTATTGACGGCTCAGAATTGAAATCTGCAGCAATATGCGGAAGGGTTGCACTTCTGTCACGTTGTGCGATCCGCTTCAGTCGTCGTTGGTCCCGTTCTTGAATTATCTTTTTCCGACCGCAGTGAAGGCGGAGATTTGATGTTTTACTTGATTCCTTATATTTATGATATACACGTGAAGTGGTCGTACGGGAAAATCCCCACTTCATCGTTACCTCGGAGATGCTGTGTCCCATCGCTCTTGTACCGACTGTAACACCACGTTCAAACTCACTTAATTGTCTTAAATAGGCGTTGCCAACCGCGGCGCCGTATTCTACCTGTTTACATGTCTCTGTATTCAAATACGCCGAGCGGTTCTAGGCGCTTCAGTCCGGAGCTGCACTGCTGCTGCGGTCGCAGGTTCGAATCCTGCCTCGGGCATGGATGTGTGTGATGTCCTTAGGTTAGTTAGGTTTAAGTAGTTCTAAGTTCTAGGGGACTGATGACCACAGCGGTTGAGTCCCATAGTGCTCAGAGCCATTTCTTTGTTAAGTCCCATAGTGCTCCGAGCCATTTGAACCATTTTTTTTTTTTTTTTTTTTTTTTTTGGTATTCAAATATGCATGCCTATACTAGTTTCTTTGGCGCAACAGTGTACATGGGCGCAGCGGAAGGCCGAAGCGAACACCTGCAGTTATCCGCTCTACGGCGCGGTAGTAGCCTCTAAACGGCCGTTTTCTCGGACACACAATATTTTATAACACTGTTGTGTATTAATTTAGAATCTTTGTAATTTTTTAGTGAATGAAGTTATGTTGGCTATCATCACAGAAAAAGTTATAGCTCGACTGCATTTAAACTTTGCCGGCTAGAATTTTTAGAACGGAACTGACAGTAGAACATTACCTCTGAACTACATCTTTAAGAGACCTTGTACTGATTGTTAATTACATCAAGGTCTTTAAACTTTTTATAGCTGTATTATTTACGGGGTTCATCAGGTGCTGTAATTAGAACTTTCTATCCCTTAATATAAGTGATACGTAATCTATTACACATAGGGATGTTTTTGTCCCAAATTTAGTTTTCAGTAAATTACTTGAAAAATATTAGAGGTTGCTTAATGTTTTTATATTGAACTGAAGTTTCATATGAATTTTCATCTTTCTAAGTCTAATATTTAGTGCCTTCAATTTTTCGTAAAAATGTGGATCCTGACTAAAATATTATTCCTATCAAGTTGAGACTTTAACAGTTTATTTTGACATACATTTGCCCATTCTGACCAATTTTTGGATCTCTAGCTTTATTATTTAGTGCCACTTTTTTTTTCTTAAAACGATGTATCTAGGCAAAGATATTAATATGATCACTCTTAGATTTGACAGTTTAAACATTAATTACTGAAGCATATGTTGACAGAATTTGGAAAAGCTTCTTTAATTTTTAATTTCATTCTTAAATTATGGCGGGTGCGTTATGATGACGTAGCGCTGGTAGCAGTGAACTGGGGTAAGTCCCGGCACACTCGACCGCCTCTGTATCCCTTAAATGATACAGCGCTCGTTTCGCCACATGTTCTCAGTAGTTACTAATCGTTAGTGTGTGTTCTTTACTAATGTTCAGTCATTGCTAGTAAAAATAGCAGCCCAGCGCCATACTACACTCCTTCGTCCCAATTTGCATGTGTGCGAAGTACTCACCACGTCTGTGATTATTGACGAACTTCATGCGCAGCAAATGTCCCCAGGGAGCCGGTAATGAGCGATCCAGTGGTCCTATTCTCATAACCGGTGAATGCTGTTATTCGCATCCTGAAATACCGAATATGCCTGCACTGACACGAAGCGCCTGCGACTCTCTTCCTCTTCTACATCGATGGGCTTCCTGTGAATTGTACAACTCTTCGTCTTCCTGCCACCGGCTCTTGCATCCTGCAAGTTCACTATGGTTCGTATCCTCTTGCTTCTCTTTCTTATGGCGTTTGTCAAACTGTGTTCACTATTGGAAACCCACGATTGCTTTCAGATTTCTACGGTTTACTTTGCTCTGAACTTCTTTAAAGCGAAACAGTGAACGTACTTCTTCACTGTCCACCATGGGCAAAGGTTGTGTTCGGTCTGACGCAGTGTCATGGTTTAATGCAATCTGTAATACGGCAACTGCCAACTCGTCCACGTTCTACACCACCTTATTGGTTCAAATGGCTCTGAGCACTATGGGACTCAACTGCTGAGGTCATTAGTCCCCTAGAACTTAGAACTAGTTAAACCTAACTAACCTAAGGACATCACAAACATCCATGCCCGAGGCAGGATTCGAACCTGCGACCGTAGCGGTCGCGCGGTTCCAGACTGCAGCGCCTTTAACCGTACGGCCACTTCGGCCGGCACACCACCTTATTCACTACGTTTTGTGTCAGCAGAGAAGTCTCACTTGTTTATACACTCTATCCTGGAAACTGCTACGCAAAGGGACATAGAAGAGATAATGAACAACAAAACGGTGCAAGAGACACTGATTTGTTAACAGCCTAAGAGAAAGGGACCTTTAATGATATTGTGGGAATCCCAGAGGATACAGATACAAAGACACTAAAAGATACAATATACATGAAAAATATTGAACATGAACGAAGGAAAGCTTCGAAAGTAGCTTTACGGTATGATTCAGGACACGATCAATGGGAAGACAAGTGGGCCATCAAGTTATTGAAGTGAACCCTGAGGTTAGAACAGCTCTCGTGAAGCGACAAAAATATATTTTGTGTCTCGTTCGGTTTCAGTGAAAGAATAGAGTAGTGAGGCAGTGCATTTAATGCCAAGACCTTGGTCACTTGACAAAAAGTAATTTGCAGACATTGTGGGGAGGTAGGCCGTATGAGAAAAGACTGCAATGAAATTCAGAACTACGTGGTATAGCAGAGAAGTGAGGTCAGAGGCGGATATAGGAGTGACATATGACATAGGTGATCAGGATTTAGTGACACATGAGGAATACACTGCGCTGCTTACAGAAGTAAAAGACGATTCACCAATGCAGGACGTGAATCTGCAACAAAAACAGTACGTGAATCAGAGGCAGTTCGTAAAGGAAACTAACGCTCACTACAAAGAAGTAAACAATAAAACACAAACCAGAACGGATTTACGGAAGCGTAGGGAACGTTATGCCGCTCATTAGGCTTCAAGAGCCGATGACGCTTACAACAGCGTTAGGACATCTACTAAGGAATAAGCATCCAGAAGAGGAGTATATTACTTTTCCTCTGCTTGATTTCCTAGATATAATCCATCTGAAAGTGAACATTCTGCCAACAGAAGTGGAAAAGCTGGAGAAGTTACTGAAAAACTACTGTGCAAAAGATAACAAGATCAGAGACTGCTACACGGGATGAGCCCCCGCCAGTAAGGTTTTAGAAGAGCCAAGTCCACTGAAGTCGCAATTAATAAGGCGATTTCGCTATCGACAGATACTCATTGTACAGTCAGACATAAAAACTGACCGCCGGCCGGTCGCCACAGAGACAAAGTCCGAGTGGCTAATAAAGTGGCCAATAAAACCGACCGCCTCTGACAACGCTAAGTCCGGCAATCTGCACAATCTGGTAACTCTGTAAGATGCGGAAGTGTCAGGAGGAAGTGTTGTCTACTTCCGTGATGTTGTTATGTTGTGTAAGTCCTTGGTCTACTGGTGCTGGTACGGTACCTCAGCGTGTTCGGTCAGAGAGCTCGTTGGCCTCTGTAATAAAAGACCTGAATGGAAGGACCAACATACGAACTTGGCCGGATGTCATGTGACGTCCGCGCTGACCAAACACAACTAACAAAATGCAAAAAAAAAAAAAAAAAAAAAAAAAAAGTGGTAAACATCGTGCTTTCTAACTTCATAGTCACGGTTCGCTTCCAAGGGTGTCTCCCTTTTGTTTTTTTACCATATTTCGGCCCTTGTGTAAAGTTATGAGTCTGATTGAACATCGCAGACAATTCGCTTCACATTCTACCCACCAGTGATAACAAATACTTCCAGAAACAATTCCGCAGGACAGCTCGTGGCTGCGTCGCGATGAGAACAGCTTACGCTCGAGCGTTTGCTCGCGCTGCAGCGGCTACCGACCACCGGCCAGACGCCACCTGGCGCCTGAAATCGGGCGCCGCTCAGGTGAACGCGGCGCGACGCTGTCAGTGTGTGTATCAACTGTCATTTTCGAATTTGAAGCTCTAGTTATAATCTTGCAGTTTAGCACTGGATTTTGCATACTTGAAAATCATGAACTACAGTTAAGCGTTGCAAAACTGGGTCACAAGTGAAAAAAGGTGTAACATCTGCAACCCAATATTTACTTTTGGCATATTAGAGGGGTGAATGCAGAGGAGGCAGTTCGAAAGATTTGAACTGTGTGTGGAGCGAGTGCTTTTGGAAAAAATACGCCAGAAAAAGATATTCTTGTTTCAACAAAGATCGTTCTGGCATGAATGATTTTCCATATTAACAAAGTCTCGGCTACTGATATAAGTGATAGATTACCATTTAACCGTCATGTGACATTCGAATTCAACTGACAAGGTTCAGAAATCTGGTGTAGGAGTACTGCATGCTCTAATTCGAAACAACAAAAATCGTCGGAGTGACTATTATTGCAGTTTTGCTTGAACGTTATCAGGTCGCTCATTGAACATTCCTATGCAATACTGTTACTGGTATTATGATGCCTTCATCGTTAACTTCCTAAGAATAAATGAAAGGCTGAGCCCTACCAAAGGACGAAAACTGGAGCAAAGAGTAGCGTGAACATAATATTTTCCTTCTGATAGCTCCAAAAGTGTGTTTTGCACTACGAATTCGTCCCCAAGGGTGTGTCCATCACAGCTGGAATTTGTTGCCGACAATTGAGACACCTTTCGGTCACAATGTAAGAAAATCGACCTACAAACTACATGACGTGTGCTGCTGCATGATAACGCACTCTGTTGATTTAAGAAACAAAACTACCCAGGAGACTGATAGGGAAGTCATCTCTCAGGCACTTGTATTGGTAGGGAAGTGATCTCTAAGGCGCTTGTCTCTCTGATCGTATACTCGTAAACTTTTACCTTTCCCACTCTTGATCCGTCAACCATCAAGGCAATTAATTTCTAGTCGATAATGCTCTTCAAACTACGTTGGTTTAATGACATCGTTAGAACCAGTAGGTTTCTACAGGCGTAGAATTTGTAAACTACTTTAGCATTGTAAACAGTCTTCACGGGTTTGCCACCGGATCACGCTGTGCAAATTCCACAATATTTCCTCGGAGCAACTGTCCGACATCTTCAGGTGGTTCAACCTTGTTCGTGGCGAGGTACGGCTGACGGTATCCGCTCACCGCCGCCCCGTTTTTAGGACACGCGCGAGGAGAATGCGCTGCCGCGGAAATCGAGCATACGTAATGATTTGCCATATTCAAACTCCCTCTGACGAAAATCGCAGCCGGCCGAAGTGGCCGTGCGGTTAAAGGCGCTGCAGTCTGGAACCGCAAGACCGCTACGGTCGCAGGTTCGAATCCTGCCTCGGGCATGGATGTTTGTGATGTCCTTAGGTTAGTCAGGTTTAACTAGTTCTAAGTTCTAGGGGACTAATGACATCAGCAGTTGAGTCCCATAGTGCTCAGAGCCATTTGAACAATTTTTTTGAACGAAAATCGCAGAGCGGCTCTCCTGCGCGTGCACTGTACGCTGCGTTTGTCAACAGTACGACCAGTGTTATGATGGGCCTGTAATCGAAGAATGTTGATTTCGTGTCGTGATTTAATAGCAGCCAATGCAGGGTTCCAGGCTGTACGCAGTTGAAATCCCGTATCCTTGTGTACGGATATGTTGTTTGTTGTTGTGGTCTTCAGTCCTGAGACTGGTTTGATGCAGCTCTCCATGCTACTCTATACTGTGCAAGCTTCTTCATCTCCCAGTACTTACTGCAACCTACATCCTTCTGAATCTGCTTAGTGTATTCATCTCTTGGTCTCCCTCTACGATTTTTACCCTCCACGCTACCCTCCAATACTAAATTGGTGATCCCTTGATGCCTCAGAACATGTCCTACCAACCGATCCCTTCTTCTAGTCAAGTTGTGCCACAAATTTCTCTTCTCCCCAATTCTTTTCAATACCTCTTCATTAGTTATGTGATCTACCCATCTAATATTCAGCATTCTTCTGCAGCACCACATTTCGAAAGCTTGTATTCCCTTCTTCTCCAAACTGTTTATCGTCCATGTTTCACTTCCATACATGGCTACACGGCATACAAATACTTTCAGAAACGACTTCCTGACACTTAAATCTATACTCGATGTTAACAAATTTCTCTTCTTCAGAAACACTTTCCTTGCCATTGCCAGTCTACATTTTATATCCTCTCTACTTCGACCATCATCAGTTATTTTGCTCCCCGAATAGCAAAACTCCTTTACTACTTTAAGCGCCTCATTTTCTAATCTAATTCCCGCAGCATCACCCGATTTAATTCGGCTACATTCCATTATCCTCCTTTTGCTTTTGTTGATGTTCATCTTATATCCTCCCTTCAAGACACTGTCCATTCCGTTCAGCTACTCTTCCAGGTCCTTTGCTGTCTCTGACAGAATTACAATGTCATCGGCGAACCTCAAAGTTTTTATTTCTTCTCCATGGATTTTAATACCCACTCCGAATTTTTCTTTTGTTTCCTTTACTGCCTGTTCAATATACAGATTGAATAACATAGGGGAGAGGCTACAACCCTGTCTCACTCCCTTCCCAACCTTTGCTTCCCTTTCATGTCCCTTGACTCTTATAACTGCCATCTGGTTTCTGTACAAATTGTAAATAGCCTTTCGCTCCCTGTGTTTTACCCCTGCGACCTTCAGAATTTGAAACAGAGTATTCCAGTCAACATTGTGAAAAGCTTTATCTAAGTCTACAAATGCTAGAAACGTAGGTTTACCTTTCCTTAATCTGTCTTCTCATATAAGTCGTAGGGTCAATATTGCCTCACATGTTCCAATATTTCTGCATAGACCCTTTATATACTCCTTCCACATTTCTGCTTTCCCTTCTTTGCTTAGAATTGGTTTTCCATCTGAGCTCTTCATATTCATACAAATGGTTCTCTTTTCTCCAAAGGTCTCTTTAATTTTCCTGTAGGCAGTATCTATCTTACCCCTAGTGAGATAAGCCTCTATATCCTTACATTTGTCCTCTAGTCATCCCTGCTTAGCCATTTTGCACTTCCTGTCGATCTCATTTTTAGACATTTGTATTCCTTTTTGCCTGCTTCATTCACTGCATTTTGATATTTTCTCCTATCATCAATTAAATTCAATATTTCTTCTGTTACCCAAGGATTTCTATTAGCCCTCGTCTTTTTACCTACGTGATCCTCTGCTGCCTTCACTACTTCATCCCTCAAAGCTATCCATTCTTCTTCTACTGCATTTCTTTCCCCCATTCCTGTCAATTGTTCCCATATGCTCTCCCTGAAACTCTCTACAGCCTCTGGTTTAGTCAGTTTATCCAGGTCCCATCTCCTTAAATCTCCTATGTATTGCTTCCTTAATGATGCAGTCCCAGAAAGAAGATGCCGGGGATAAAACTTCCGTCTTTTCATAAATCATACGATGTCCTGTATTCAGGCAGTGTTCCGCAGTTGCCGACTTTTCCGGTTGACGATGGCGTGTATGACGCTGATGTTAATCGCAGCGTTCTTGTACGGTGCGGCGTGTCTGGCCTATAGACGCTGCCCGCACTGACAAGGAATCTTGTACACACTACATTTCCCCAGTCCAAGGTCATCCTTAACCGAACCCAACAGGTTTCGCAGTTTTGCAGATGATTGAAAAACACACTTAATTCCGTACCTTCCGAGGACTCTTCCGGTTCTTGACGACACGGCACCAAAACACGGCAAAAAGGCCAAAGTGGTGGGGGTCTTCGTATCTTCATTCTGCTCCATAGATTGAACTCGCCTGGGCCTGAATGCATTACATATGTGTCTCTCATAATAACCGTTTTGTCGGAACACTGTCTTCAAATGTTGTATTTCACTCGACAGGCTCTCGGGATCAGATACCACATGTGCTCTATGAACTAACGCACGTAATGCACTACCGCATTGTGCAGGATGATGGTAGCTTGTGGCCTGCAGATATAGATCTGTATGTGTTGGCTTGCGGTAGACGCTGTGTCCCAAGGTTCCATCTGCTTTCCTTCGTACCAAGACATCAAGAAAAGGTAAAGTACCATCTTTTTCCACTTCCGTTGTGGAGTTTATACTCGGATGGAGCGAATTCAGATGCTGAAGAAACCTAGGCAGAGTATCAAGTCCATGTGGCCACACCACAAATGTATCATCCACATACCGCAGAAAACAAGAGGGTTTGAGAGTGGCTGACTATAGTGCTTTTTCTTCAAAGTCCTCCATAAAATAATTGGCCACCACGGGAGACAGAGGGCTTCCCATGGCGACACCGTCCACTTGTTCAAAATACTGGTCTTGAAATAAGAAGTACGTTGAAGTAAGCACGTGTCTGAATAATGCTATTATGTCCTCCTCAAACTTGTTGCTAATGAGCTCCAAAGAGTCCTGCAAGGGCACCTTTGTAAATAAAGACAGAACATTGAACTTACTAACAGATCCGATGATTGCAATCTAAGGGTTTTCAGGCGACCTATGAAATCTTCAGAGTTTCGAATGTGATGGTCGCACTTGCCTACGAGAGGTCCCAATAGTGATGTCAGGTATTTGTCAACAAAATAAGTAGGTGCTCCTATGTTACTTACAATGGGACGGAGAGACACCCCATTCTTATGGATCTTGGGTAGGCATTTAGCATTGTCAGATTGTTGTAGATATTGTGAAAGAATATACTATTGTCGATTAACTTTTCTTTACGATTACGCTTGTGTCCAATAAACTAATGGAAAACGCGACTAAAATATTCACTGTACTGATACAAATTAAATTCAACTTACTACAGAGACATCATGACGGCAGTCTATCTTAATAAAGCATAAAGTGTCTATAAGACGATTGTGCCTATTTCAACACGAATTAGTAGGATATTACCGACTTTTGATTTTCAAAAGGTCTGTATTTACTTCACGTCCTGTATCACACTCAAGTGTTATGAAAATGTGAAGGTTTATAGATAAAATTATGTATTTACAACAACAAAAACATGTCGGCGGAAAATAAAAGTGGCATTATGAATTTTGCAGTACGATAAAGGTTTTGCTCTGGCACTAAGGGGTACTGTAAGTAGCAAGACGAATTTTGCTCGAGCGTTGTCTCACGATTCCCTTATTGAGTTTCTATCTACCTTCTTGTAGCTCCGCTACAAAACAATTTAAAATATGGTTTTCAGCGGGTCTCGAAAGCAGTTTGCACCTCGTATGCAAGCACGTTACCTTTTTTATTTGTTCGCTTTCGTTCGTTGTTCGTTGCATCTGCTCGGGGCAGACGTCGTAAGACAGCCATTTAAGTTCGTTGTTGATCAAGTAACTCAGTTTTTTTTTATTACAGAGGGCAGCTAACCCTCTGACCGAACACGCTGAGCTACCGTGCCGGCTTCGGAGCTAGCGAGGAGGTGCAGAGTCTGTGTCTTACTTATTGGCACAGTAGGCGCTATGACAGATAAACCGCAACAAAAGAGATGAGAGTAGTTGTATTTCCCGTTTGGAACGATATTCGTTGACTCAAAAGAATTAACTGATATCCTTATATCACATCTCAAGAGAAAATCATTCACATTATTCAACTGAAATGACACGATAATATCAAGTGAATTTAGTCGGATAGTTCTGTGCCATCAAGGAAGTAACTCGTCGGTCACAGAGTTGCCAAACATATACTGCGTTGTTGCCGAATTTCAGTTATACTACTAGGAAGGATACCAGCTGACGTGTTCTGTGAGTGACCTCGGAAGTGACTATAGCTTTCTCTCAAAGTTGTGGGTGACAAAGGCCGGAAGACCCTCATTATTTGTCAATGAGTCTTATTCACATTTCTGTAACAAGGCTTAAGGGATAGAGTGTAATTACTTGTAATACACCGATGCACTGAGTGCAATGAGTGCAAATGAAACGTCATAAATTAATAACTGCGACAATTTTTGTGTTTTACTGTCTTAATCGGACCGAAACCATGAAAGCGTGTCCACCAGACGCGATTCACACTTTTGGGTGCTTCTCCAGTGGTTCAGTTAGCAACGTATGTTTGCTATTATTATTTGGATCACTGTCATTGGCACACCCGCCAGAAGACAGGCATGGCCTGGCTTCTTGTTGTCAGATTTTCTGACGGATATTCTGCAGTTGCTCGAAACTTGAAGACTTAAAGATGAATTCGAATAATCCATATGACGAAAATCTGATGTTTCTATACTTCCAGCTCTAACATTCAAAAAATAGTTACAATAATCGGCAGAAAAGCGCCTGTCAACCAACAATTAATAATTAAGTCGTAATTAGTGAAATCTGATAAACTCCATCTGTCATTTGATAATTGTGAAAAACTACTTTTTTCGTATGTACAGCACCACAGTATGAACTCAAGGGATTCGTTGGATCCCTATACTTGATTTCGTTGTGATCGTTTTCAATGGTAGTAGAGGAGAAGCAAAACCATTTGACTGGAAATATTATTTTCCAGTGGGGTTTGAATCTTTGGCTACAGTTGCAGTAGCACATCCAGTGAGGTATCAAGAATGTGATCATTCACTCATTGCTGTAGTCTAGGCTAGGGTAGAAAGAAGCAGGTTACCCACGAAATAAACGATGGGAGGCACTGTAATTAACGTATAAAGTAACCATCTCGCAAACGTAAATTTTCCAAATAGCTATCACATATTAAACATAAATTGTTCAGAAAATAACAACTCTATCTAGTGAGATAAGTAGGTTAATGCAGCTCCAGTCCGTCACTATCACTGAGTTGCCAAACATTTTCCGAATAGCACTTAAGACATAAGTGTGTGTGTGTGTGTGTGTGTGTGTGTGTGTGTGTGTGTGTGTGTGTGTGTGGTGTCTGTTCTTTCGGACATGTCTGAAAGAACAGACACTACGAACCGAAACAGACAGCCTTGTTAATCAATTAAATATCGAAGAACAGGTGTCCAGGCTGTCACAGGGCGTTAAAATCAGCTACGGCGGCAGATGGAAATTTGTGCCTGACCGGGTACCACGTATGTGATATGTGGCAAAGATGGCAATTTGCGTCTGACGCTGAGCGTGTGTAGATAGGTCCTGCAGCCAAGTTAGCCGTTGTGTCCCGATAGTGCAATGGGCAGCGCGTCTGCCTCATAAGCAGGAGTTTCAGTTTTGAACTCCGGTCGGATACAAATTTTCATCCGTCGCCGTTGCTGTATTTCAACGCCCTGTGACAGTGTGGACGTCTGTCCTTCGATATTTAAAATGCAATTGTTTTTTTAGGCAATACAGGTGATTTGCAAACATTTGTCTTGTCACCAATGTAACGTGACTTCAACGGCATTCAGTCCTTAGGCATTGCTTAGTGATGGCGCGGACCCAAGTCATATACATGCAAATCAGATTGGAGCGCATATTTAGTCAAATAACGAATGGTCAGTGTACAAGCATTTACGAACAGTAGAAGCAGGATTCCAGCGAGATGGTCACTTAACCAAGTGCAATCTGTGTAGTGAGTCATTTCAGCTGCATAGCCGACGGTAATATTTGTCAAGCAATTCACTGCAGAATAAATGTAACACCCGCACGATGATCTCTGTAGTCATCCTGTATCATCAGCAGCTCGCGAATGGAGTACTATGTCCGTTAAACCAGATTACTCAAGCCGATGCCAAATAAAGAGAAGCGACGACGCCACCACACTGTCTTTACTAAGGTAGTCAGCGCTAGATTATGTGTGCCATTATTAACGTTACTGTAAGCAGTTTGACAGCATAACACCACCACATCCACTGACAGCCTGTATCATTATCATCACACAGTTGTTACAGTGATTACAAGTTGCTGATATTTGTGAAGAACAGCGGAAAGCGCCTCATGAATGTGAAGTTCCATTTGCATTACGCCTAGGACAGAGAGAATCCTAAATAAGAGTACGAGGCTATCCAGAGAAGGGAATAGTTCACTTATTGTCTCGAGTTCTTGCAGTTTGATATTAATGTAGCTCCCGATGGTTTCACACTAACGGGTTCTTTTGTCTATCGGAATACTCATGTCGTAATTATTGAAGTATAATTGCTGAGCTACCTTAATAACACCTCATTTTGGATTGAATAAGATCGGAAAGTGAGGCTAATTTGACGTTTCCGTCCGTCTCCTTACGACTTACTGAATGAAATCTGAAGTGCACTCACAGTTGTGTTGCCTGCAGCATGAATTCTGTTAAGTGTTGTGGCAGCTGGCAGTCATTGCTTAATACAGACATGTGCAAATATCTTCACTGCTCCAGGGGAACTCGTCTGTGTTGCATTTTTTCCATACCATAATTAGCACAGTAATATAAGGCTCATTCTGCTGAAGAACTTGATACCAGCAAATCCTTAAATAAGAATCTGTGAGCGGTAATAATGCAATAAAGGAAACAAACTGTTGGACAAAAGACTGGAGAGCTCCCTGCTAGCCGGCCGCGGTGGTCTCGCAGTTCTAGGCGCGCAGACCGGAACCGTGTGACTGCTACGGTCGCAGGTTCGAATCCTGCCCCGGGCATGGATGTGTGTGATGTCCTTAGGTTAGTTAAGTTTAAGTAGTTCTAAGTTCTAGGGGACTGATGACCACAGCTGTTAAGTCCCATAGTGCTCAGAGCCATTTGAACCATTTTTTTGAGCTCCCTGCTTTTGCGTTTACGATAGGGCCTACGATAAGAATCTGGTGTCATATTATACTTCAGCCATTGTCTGGTGGATACCTTGAGCATCGGGCAGCACTTCAGCAACGTGTCACTATAGCGAACAATTCCACCTAGCACTGTTGTATCTTAAAGTCCACACGTCCATGGTCACTTCCACCAATGCAATGTACATTCTTGGGCAATATTTCATTCGATGACCTCTGATCTCGGTTATCTTCTCTCCGTATGCAGACTATGTTGTCTATCCTGGATGCTGCATGCTGACTTAGGATTGTACTTAACGTGAAATGTAGTTTTCTTCGAGAATGTTCATAATTCCACGTTCAGGCGCTGTATGCAGTATTGTAAGGGCTTAATCTATGTTGATCATATGTTTGTCCTCACTTGAATATTTGCTGAAGGTAGAGGTACTGCTCTCTGTCTGTTTGATACGTTCTTTCAGTCTGTCACTGAAAGCCCGCCCATTTCTTCCAACATAACAATTTATGCATGTGCCACATTCTATTCTGTATACACCCGATCTTGCAAAGTGGTTGGTTCTACCAGTGCTGTGTCTGATTATCTTACCTAACGTATTGTTTGTGTGAAAACTGATCGCTACGTTAGTTTTCTTGAATAGCTGTCCGATTTTCTTCGAGATTGCAACTAAGTATGGTAATTTGGTAAACTTAGTATTTTTATATTTAGCACTTTCTTTTCTAGCGTAATATCATCAGTTATATCTGCACTGTCTTTTTTAGCTTTCCGCCCACATGACGAAATTATACTATAACGACGAAGTGTTAAGTACAAACAGACCAAATTTACCACATTACCACACTTAGGTACAGTCTCGGATAAAATCAGACAATTATCCAAGAAAAACAACGTACGAATAAATTTTCACACAAACAACACATTAGGTAAGAAAATCAGAACATTCTCGAAGTAATAGAAATTTACAACTACGTTAAAAATCATCCTGACGACTAACTTAATGATCAAACTGACTTAAAAAACAGAAGATTTTTAGACAATTGCCAATCTATCTCACGAGCAAATGACGGAAAGTAACATAGAGTAAGGACACATAGCTTTTCCCATCTGATGTGAGTTTACTGTCTTAACATTTTTAGCAGATATGTGTGTACCCTGATTTCATAACATGTATGATGCTTACGACGCTTTTGTTTGGTAACATGGAAGAATCATATGCGTTACCACTTTTTATTTTACTTATTTTTAGAATCTCTTATCTTAAGTGATGTATTTTTCCAGCTCTTCATAAATGTTATGTAACAAGTTTTATCCGTGCTCCCGAAGTTTCCTATTGTACTGCAAGTTTAATACATGATAACGAGGGAGGATCAAGTACCCTCACATACATTTTACTTTTGTAAATTAATTTTATCCTCTACCTTTCATTTTATCCTTAGAGTGTCGATCGTCGTGCCTAATCTATTTGAGCAGTAAATTATATAATTACTAATTACTTTTTACATTTTTATCGAAAGGATTTTAAGCATTCTGGAATTTATTGTCACAAGTACATATGGTTTTACATGTCTAAATTTCCAACATTCTTGTTTTGTAAACATACGTATGCTGTATTTCCGAGGTAGAGTCTTGTGACGTATTGTCCACATTTGTTGTGTTGTGCTGTGCTGTTGGCTGCATCAATGGCGAGAATTCTGCGTCTTCTATGTTTTATCATCAGTTGCAATGCATACGCAAAACGAGGTAATATGTCAGAGTTCTATTTCCATATTCTGTGTGAGTACCCAAGTCAGTGTGGGACATATGAACGGATAACAATGTAGGTTTACGCTACTCTGTAACAAATAAATTTTCTTATCCTGTCCCCTTGCACCCTAACACTATATCATCACCTAGAAAGCTGTATGTTGTCAACAGATGTAAAAATATGTAACGATATGAACCTTATAGCTGTTATCGCTGAAATGTACCATCTATAATTAGTGCACCGACACTCTGACTTGTGAATGTATTTTCGCACCAACGGCCTTACTAAACACGTAAGCAGTCCGTTAGAACATTTAAACATTACTAATATTTCACATAATTTACATCATTTCACTATGCACAGAGCTTCACACTCATCTAACGTTACTTTATTTCTACAGTAAAAAAGTTTGTTTTTGACGATGGCAAGTATGTGTGTCGGAGGATTTTAGTCTGACATGTACTGAAACAAAATGTAAGTGATGCGTTATTTTCACTGTTTTTGTGATATTCTGCTGTCTGCATGACATGTTTGCGTAGTCCTCCGATCCCTTCTGGGAATTATAAATTTCTTCAGTTGGTTCATACGAATGGACAAGCTAACCGTCCCACATTTATGCCGATTAATAGGAAAGTGAACATCTTGGAGATGGCATGAAAGAGCACAGCACGAGTTTGACGAGCTCAAAAGAGCACCGTCAGACGCTCCTTTGCTCATTCAGCTGGACCTGAATACAGATTTCTGCATGTCTTTCGACAGTTCTCGGAATAGAATTGCTGTGACCACATTTCAAGAGACTGAGAAAAATGGCAGAATTATCCCACAACCAGTGGCGTTTTCAAGCAGAGTGTTGAACAAGGCAAAAGATCAACAGAGATCAAAGCGCTCACCATAGTGTGGGGCCTTGCCAAATTTGGTTATCTTTTCGGAATAACATAGAGCGTAACAATTTTTACTGTCAGCAAAACTTACGCACCAATGGCTTTTGAGATGGGTGTCTTATATGCAGTCACTCAGATTTCGAGCTGTGTGTATCCCTGCGTATATCGCTCCCAATGTTTTACCGCCTAATCTCGTGAGGCTCTTACGAGGAACGACGGAGAAATTGAAGAGAATCCGTGCGATATAATGTATATGAAGAATGTAAACTTTGAAAACTATGTTGGTGCAGCTTTAAACAATATAGGCAGATAGCAAGAAATTGACGAAAACCTGAAAATTACATGGGCAAGAATGGAGGATATCAGTGAGAAACAGTTGAGCATATACGATATGCTAAGGAACGAGGTGCTATTTTTTCGACGTCACGTAGATAGTGCCCAATGGTTAATGTGTACCCCGGACGAAATGGTTAATAAACTCACATGGTACACTCACTTGTGTTACGGTAACCTTGTGGTGCGAAAATGCTGTATGAAGCTACGTGAAGCCAATACAGTATGGACGGCAGGGTACAAAAAGTGCTCAGAAGTAGTAAAACATATCAGAGGGCTAAACACTCCGCATGTTTAGTCGAGCACCCATGTGCCCCATTATTCCAACAAAGCTAAAGAAACCAGGTGTCACGAATCTTCTAGGCCCTTTCCTCGAGTCGAGTAATGGGTACCGATATGTACTACTTCTCACTGAACTCGTGTAAAAATACGCAATGTTTACGCCATTGCGAAGCGCGACAGCGAAGGCGGTTGCCAGTGCAATTCAGATATATTTTTTGAGAGACGTCGGCAAGAATGAGAAAATTATTTCTGATAACGGCTCGCAGTACAGATCAAGAGTGGTTGACAATCCTTAGAAGAAGAAAAATAAATTCAATTTTTTTCCACACTGGCACCGAGTCTCAAGTCTGGCGCAGCATGTAATCGAGGAGCTAGTCAAGTTTTGTAGAATATATTGCCACAGTCAACGTCGCAAACGCTACATACATCTAAGTGACTTTGAAAATATGTTAAATGAGAGGCTGTACGGTGCCACAGGCCTCTGTCCTACAGTGGCACTAAAAAATATGCCATCAGCTGATAGGATTAGGAATTAGCAGATTTCCCACACAAAACAAGAGCTAGGCACAAGGAGGTCTTCAGACTATCTATCGAAAACACAAAGAAGGAAGCATGATGGAGAAAATGCGACCATAATGGAGAAATCAGGAAATTATATCTCCAAATTGGTGATAAGAACTTAATTAAGATGCATAAATTGTCGAATGAGAGCCGTTTCATATGCAGAAAATTCTTTAACATGTATTAAAACCCTATAGAGTTAAACATGTAGCACACCTCAGTGGAGTCAATGTTGAAACAATCTGAATGGACAAATCCAAGGGAGTTCACAATGTATCGAACATTAAGCTATGGAAGGAGTAAAAGGTAAAATGACAACTATAAGTAAGGTAAAACTTGCCGTTCCTCATACTGAATAGATGGTGTTTAGTAATGTTGGTCGATGACTGCAGGAGTATAAGTGGATCTGTATTGTATCTATTAGATTTTGTTGCTCTGTGGGAGTTGTACACTGCAAGAGAGTAAAATTCGCTGGATAGGTACCGCATAAGTAGTTAGTCTGAGAAGAGGAACTCAGTGGTGTTAGAGGAGATTTGTAGGTTAGGCATTGGAGACACCACTACTGAAGTTACGCTGAGAGAGTGGTGTGTGTGTGTGTGTGTGTGTATGTGTGTGTGTGTGTGTTTTAGTCGGTGGCCGATGGCGTCGAAAGTTTTTTCTTTATGATGTTGCGGTATGTAAATATGTTACAGGAGACTGAGAGTAAGACCAAACAGGAAGTATTTAGTACTTGTGTTATCATGATTATACTGAGATAATGAGCTTTACTTTACATGTTTGTGATAACTATGCCCTAAGGAAGGATTTAAATTTTGTAGTGTGCTTTGGTTTAAAACTAATCTCTGCAAAAATTTTTTTGGCTGAAAATTGTGAACTGAGATGTGGGGGATGTGCATAAGTAAGAGCTCTCATTTTAGGATGAGAGAACGTTCAGTTTCGACGAGATTTATAGGAGATGCACAATTTCTGCTCATCGTCTTACTTATATTCCACTTTATATCATTTGTTACCAAATACAGGTATTCGTATGAGAATGACGTGCATAAAATTGAGGATAGGTAAGGCTGATCTGATGTTTCCCTTGCATTTACTTTATGCTGCTGGTAGTACAGATATCTATCGTGACATTTTATGATAAATCCTTATTAAGATCCTACACTTGCTAAGTAACAGTTTGCTATAAATTTTTCGATGTGATAAGGTTTGAAGGGACAGTTGAGGCGTCCATAATATATGTTGATGGCTGGACTACAGCACGTTAACGATTAATGATGTTGGCTTCTCCTTTTTTTAGGATAAAAATTAAGGATATGTTAGAGTGATAATGTAGTGGTGACGGGGTAACAAATAAAATCAGACCTCATCACGTCCCTATTCCAGCAGCTACCCAGTCGTTACGTTCTTCTAAAGTAACAAGGAACACCTCACATATTCGTAAGTGAGGAATGAATCAATTTTATGAGGCTGAAATTTTACATTCTGAATGGCTACATGAGTAATTCTGATTGATAATTTACGTACGATCATATCAGAATTAAGATTTATTAGAATTAGACAGATCCTCCGTCAACCTGTGTAAAGTGAATCAGGAGGAGCACTCTGTGAGAGTATAATCAAACGAGTAATTATTTTATTTGTATAAAAAATAGATTTAATAAAGAAATTATTTTGCGCACGGAGATATATGAGAGGCTTCACGAGTACTTTTAATAATGTGTAGTTGTCTGCATTTGATAACCAAGCGTTGGAGAGGAGAAAGACAGGACGGTCAGACTTGAGCGACGCGTGGCGGTAACAGACGGCAACGCCGCAGCCATACCATTCTCGGTGTCTGCATTACATCTCAAGATGAGCAGCCAGGGCATCCTGCAGTGGCCACCCGCTTCCCCCTTCCGACAACAGGACTGCGGCTTAGCCGAGGGGCGCAAAGCCCGAGCTGCGGCAGTGACATCAGAGCGGGCACGCCTAGTCAATGGCGGCACGCCCCTTTCCACGCCAGCGCTCAGGCGTCACAACAAGGGAGCGCTCCACAGCGGCACGCCCCCTTGCTGCGTCCGCGACACAGCAAACACGGCGGTACTGAGCGGCGACCTATACAAGCGCGCGAAGCCAACATAGTGATCCAGAATGAGAAGAGGCGTCGTAATTAGTACCTACGTCACGGCACTCATATAACTTCAGTTGCCATACTGATTGAGAGACAGGAACAGGGGGTGGCTGATGTATGTTTTGATCGCTACAAGAGCAGGCCTGAAGGTGAGCCACATTCATTACTGGAATGTATAGCACAGGCAACGGTCTTGCCGGAGTGGATACACCGGTTCCCGTCAGATCACCGAAGTTAATCATTGCCAGCATGGTAGCTCAGCGTGTTCGGTCAGATGGTTAGCTGCCCATTGCAATAAAAAAAAACTGAGTGAACGGATCAACGAAGAGCCTGTACGGGTGTCATCAGACGTCCGCCACGGACGAATTCAACGAACAATAAGAACAAAATGAGATCAACAAAAATTTTAAAAAAGTGGTCAGCGTGACAGAATGTCAATCCTAAGGGCCCGGGTTCGATTCCCGGCTGGGTCGGAGATTTTCCCCGTTCAAGGACTGGTTGTTGTGTTGTCCTAATCATCATCATTTCATCCCCATCGACGTGCAAGTCGCCGAAGTGCCGTCAAATCGAAAGACTTGCGCCCGGCGAAAGGTCTACCCAACGGGAGGCCCTAGTCGCACGACATTTACATTTATATAGCATTTGTTGCGACAAACATGGCAAGGAGATACTATTGGTCATTCTAACTGCAAGCTAAATGATGAGTTGGAATGTCTTGTACTTGTACACGGACGGGAAAAAATTACAACACCAAAAAGGAATTGTGTGACAAACAAAAGTCGTTAGGCGTGTTTCTAAATTTGGAAGATGGTATCTATTAAAATTTCGCACCAGTCACTTAAGAGTGGCGCTATTAGCGCCACTAAAAGGAAGCAAATCAGGTTTGTTTTAAATATACTTTGCAATGGTCGTGATCGTTAGTTAGCTTTAAGATTAGATGTGGTGAATTAATGTTAGTCAAGATCGCCTTTAAAACGATAAAGATGCTGTCACCAACACCTCACTGAGTTTGAACGAGGTCACGTAATAGGGTTACAAAAATCTATATGTTCCTTCTGCGATATTACAGAAAGACTTGACAGAAATATAGCCACTGTACATGACTGCTGGCAGCGGTGGTCACGGGGAAGTATGGCCGCAAGAAGACCGGGCTCCGGACGGCCACTTCACACTACCGAGAGAGAAAATCATCGTGTTTGGCATATGGCTCTGGTACATCACAATGCATCTGCTGCAGCAATTTGAGCAGCAGTTGGCACCACAGTGACACAACGAACTGATATAGATCGATTATTTCAAGGACAGCTCCGAGCCATCGCCCTGTAGCGTGCATTCCGCTGACCCCAAACCACCGCCATTTGCGACTTCATTGGTCTCAAGCCAGAACTCATTGAAGAGCAGGCAGGAGGTCTGTTGCGTTTTTTGGTGCAAGCTGGTTCTGCCTCGGTGCCAGTGATGGCCAGGTGTCGGTCAGAAGGAGGCCAGTTGAGGGAACCAACCTGTCAGTGAGGTAGACACACTGCACCTACACCTTGAGTTATGGTCTGGGGTACGATTTCGTACGACAGCAGAAGCGCTCTAGTGTTCACCCCACGCGCACTGACTGGAAATTCGTACTTCAATCTGATGATTCCACCTGTTGTGCTGCCATTCATGAATGCCATTCCAGGGTGTGTTTTCAAAGAGGATAGCGCTCGCCGACATACTGCTTTTGTAAACCAACAGGCTCTACATAGTGTAGACATGTAGTCTTGGTCTGATCTGGTGAAGACCTGTCCTCAATGGAGCATATATGAGGTATCATTGGACGACAACTCCAGCGTCATCCACGAACAACATTAATCGTCCCTGTATTGACCGACCAGGTGCAACAGGCGTGAAACTCTGTCCTACGAAGTGACATACCGCAGCTGCACAACACAGTTCATGCACGTTAGCATGCTTGGATTCAACATTCTGGCGGTTACACCTGTTATTAATGGACCAGCATTTCTCATTTGCAATGGTTTATCTCCCGCTTTCATTAACTTTTGAACTTGCAATGTTAGTCACTTAAATATACACTCCTGGAAATGGAAAAAAGAACACATTGACACCGGTGTGTCAGACCCACCATACTTGCTCCGGACACTGCGAGAGGGCTGTACAAGCAATGATCACACGCACGGCACAGCGGACACACCAGGAACCGCGGTGTTGGCCGTCGAATGGCGCTAGCTGCGCAGCATTTGTGCACCGCCGCCGTCAGTGTCAGCCAGTTTGCCGTGGCATACGGAGCTCCATCGCAGTCTTTAACACTGGTAGCATGCCGCGACAACGTGGACGTGAACTGTATGTGCAGTTGACGGACTTTGAGCGAGGGCGTATAGTGGGCATGCGGGAGGCCGGGTGGACGTACCGCCGAATTGCTCAACACGTGGGGCGTGAGGTCTCCACAGTACATCGATGTTGTCGCCAGTGGTCGGCGGAAGGTGCACGTGCCCGTCGACCTGGGACCGGACCGCAGCGACGCACGGATGCACGCCAAGACCGTAGGATCCTACGCAGTGCCGTAGGGGACCGCACCGCCACTTCCCAGCAAATTAGGGACACTGTTGCTCCTGGGGTATCGGCGAGGACCATTCGCAACCGTCTCCATGAAGCTGGGCTACGGTCCCGCACACCGTTAGGCCGTCTTCCGCTCACGCCCCAACATCGTGCAGCCCGCCTCCAGTGGTGTCGCGACAGGCGTGAATGGAGGGACGAATGGAGACGTGTCGTCTTCAGCGATGAGAGTCGCTTCTGCCTTGGTGCCAATGATGGTCGTATGCGTGTTTGGCGCCGTGCAGGTGAGCGCCACAATCAGGACTGCATACGACCGAGGCACACAGAGCCAACACCCGGCATCATGGTGTGGGGAGCGATCTCCTACACTGGCCGTACACCACTGGTGATCGTCGAGGGGACACTGAATAGTGCACGGTACATCCAAACCGTCATCGAACCCATCGTTCTACCATTCCTAGACCGGCAAGGGAACGTGCTGTTCCAACAGGACAATGCACGTCCGATGTATCCCGTGCCACCCAACGTGCTCTAGAAGGTGTAAGTCAACTACCCTGGCCAGCAAGATCTCCGGATCTGTCCCCCATTGAGCATGTTTGGGACTGGATGAAGCGTCGTCTCACGCGGTCTGCACGTCCAGCACGAACGCTGGTCCAACAGAGGCGCCAGGTGGAAATGGCATGGCAAGCCGTTCCACAGGACTACATCCAGCATCTCTACGATCGTCTCCATGGGAGGCTTGGAGTCCCGTACCACCCTCGAACGGTGACAGTACTACACCAGTCAGGCAGGGTATCAAAGTAGTGGACATAGAATGGGGGACTAGTCCTGCCAAAGGATGCATCTGTGGTGGGCCTGCCAGGTCAATCATTAGCCGTGGTCGGAATCCGATTTCTCTAGGATGGTTAGTGGAACCGGATGTCGATGCCAGCGGCCTGGAAGTGTGGTCCCAATGTGGCGTAACCCATGGGCAGTGTCCCGCAGGGCATCCACTTTCTCATAGAGCCGCCACACGTTGTTGCGTATAGTCGTCTTCAGGGGGACGATATCGCAATTCTCGTGAGTGGCGGGGTGTGCAGGATCCACTTGAGAACCTTCTTCTGCAGGTGCTGCAACGTCCGCATCCTGGTGACACTAATTGTGGCCTATACAGCGGAGCTCTACGCGAGGGCTAGCAAGATAACTGCTCGGTAGATGCGGAGTTTTGTATGCAGGGTAAGTTCCCTGCTGCGGAAGATTGGGTACAAAGCCCTGGTCAGCTTTTGCCCCTTGTTGGTGACATACTCCGCATGACAGTGGGAGAGCAACTTGTGGCCCATCCGGACCCCGAGATAGGTTGTTGTCGGGGACCAGGGCATCTGCACAC
Organism: Schistocerca serialis cubense; assembly: GCF_023864345.2. Taxonomy (NCBI): domain Eukaryota; kingdom Metazoa; phylum Arthropoda; class Insecta; order Orthoptera; family Acrididae; genus Schistocerca; species Schistocerca serialis. The sequence goes on along the minus strand of NC_064640.1, from coordinate 88,634,556 downwards.
CTGCAATTGAAATATTGCAGCGGAGGACTGGGCGCTGTTTGGAGAAATAGACGGCCATAGTTTTGGTGACATTGAGGGCTATTTTGTTTGTCCAGCACCAGGTGATGGTGGCCCCACCTGTTGTTGGAGGCAGACCATGACGGCATCAGTAATATGACAGTGGTATATAGTGCTGTGTCGTCAGCATATTGTGCCAGGTGGCACTTGAGGAGGACCGGCATATCATTCACATAGATATTAAAAAGAATGGGAGACAATACCTATCCTTGTGGAGTGCCCACCGACAATTGGCGAATGCTGGAACGCATACCCCATTGAGCCACTAGGAAAGTGCTACCACAGAGGAAGTCATCCATGATCTTGACGTATACATCTGGGATAGGGGTCTGCACCAGCATCTTGTGTACTAGGTTGTCTTGCCAGATCTTGTTGTAGGCGTTCTGCAAGTCCAGGAAAACGGCAGCTGCCGACTTGGTTGTGTTGAAGCCTTTGTCGACGTGTTCAGTGATTCGTAGGCCTGAAGTTCGACAGAGAGGTGCGAAGTAAATTCGAACTGTTGAGATCGGATCGTCGCAGCCGCCGCCAGATGATTGGAAAGTCGGTGGAGGATCACAGATTCAAGGACCTTTGCCACAGTGTTTAGGAGACTGATGAGCCTGTTGTTGGTGGGGACTGTAGCGTTCTCGTACCGTTTGGGGATCGCAATCAGCTTGGTTTGTTTCCACTGATGGGGGAAAAGGTCAGACATGAGACAACAGTTTAAAATCTTGGTGAACAAGATGAAAGGCGTGCAGGGAAGGTGGCAAAGATGTTCATTTAAAATTCCGTCCAATCCAGGGGCCGACCACCCATGTTTTCGTCGTAGGATACGCTGAATTTCTGCCATGAACGTAAGGAGGGGGTAGACTGGGGTAGGTGGTTTCAGAAAGTGGCAACAGCTGTCAGGACATCATGTTCGTCCTGTAATTTGTCCAGAGAAAGGTCCTGGAGAAGGGGTGATTTTGGGCCACGAACGCATCCGCCAGAATTTCCTCAATTTGGAGGGTATCATACGACAAGCCTGCTGCTGTGCGAATAGGACGGGCAGTCACCAGCATAGAACGCCGCAGGGCGCGAAGGACAGCCCAGTCAGACTTATGGTGGAGGAGGAAAGTAGACATCCTGTCCTCCCATTGTTCGGACCTCCACCCACTGGCAGAATTCGCACTGGAGGCGTCTCATTTGGCGTTTGTCCCAAGGATCACGAAATTGCTTACACTGCTAGCGCTAGTGGCTCTTTTGCACCTTCAGCTCCCGTAACAGGAGAGGTAAATCGTCCAGGGGGGTTAAGGCCCGAGGTACAGAGGAGCTGGAGAGTTTCACTGCTTTCTGTATTTTGGTGGGTAAGGTAATTCATGGCATGGACTATATTGGCCAGAGTTGTCAAGTCCAAGTCATGTCGAGTGGTGTTATTAAGCACCCTGGCAAACTTGTCCCAATTGGTGAGGGCCACAGTGGAATGAACATCAAATGAAAGGGCAGCATCAGTGAGGCACAGGAGGACTGGGTCACGGTCAGAGGCCAGTTCATGGAGAACTTCCAGTGAAAACTGAGTGGCGATGTTTTTGAAGATGGCCACACCCAGAACGTCTGGTTGTCAGTTAGAACGGACTGGGATATGGGCAGGTTCGTGGGGGGCCCTAGACTGATAGTGCTAAAGTATCTTCCAGGTAAAGGAAGAGCCGGCCATTGGGGTTGGAGACCCAAGAATGCCAAGCCAGGTGCTTGGCAATGAGATCCACCCCAACGATGAGCCTGTCAAAGGACGTCAGTGTGCACAGGTCCACTTCCAGCAGTGGCTTGTTTGGGCTCAAATACGCTGCTGGAGACGATAACCGTGTGGCCTCTGTGTGTTCCATTGGCTCGAGAGGTCTCTTGGGCATGGACAAGAGCTTTGTTGAGGAACACTGCCGTGCCGCCACCACAGTGGTTGAGGCAGTCATAGCTGTAACACACCATGTTGCGAAGGCGGAAATCATCCGTTGGTTTGAGGTGTTTCTGTGACCAGTAAAACATCCACACGATGGTCATGGAGGAAGGCGTTCAACTCCGTCTTCATCCCTTTTGTGCCATTGGCATTAAAATGCAGGTAACAAGATCCCAAGGGGGCTGGTGGTGGCGTGGTGGTTGATTCGCCATTACAACAATATTTGACTAAGCCCTTTCACTAGGGTGATGACCGTCCTCCTACCGACGGATTTAGTGTGCAGTGTCACGAATAACAGCCCAGATGTGGGGTTTCATGAAGGAGGTGACCTGGAGGATTTCCCATATGTCCTCCCGAAAGGACACATAACTGTCCACCACTGGGGAAGGGTCCCAGGTGGACTGCCTGCCCCTGCATCGGGCGGGGGCGGGTGGAATGATGGGCAGAGTGAGGGTAGGGGCAGAGGGCCAGGATGTGGTCACAAGTAGACTGGAGGGGGCTGCATCTGGCTCCTGTAGCCGGTGAGCAGTGGAAGCCATCATGGAAGACGGACAATGAGGAGGAGACCAGGCTGCAGCAGCAAAGGATGTCAAGGGAGTCAGGGCAGAAGGGGGCACAGATGCCACAGAACCATCTGGTGCCGCAGTGGCTGGTACCAGAGCAGCTGCTGAGGGCAGCACACCAGGGTGGCCCCACAAAACAGGTAAGTTGGTGGTGTCCCATTGCAGTGGGGAGGTCGATTTGCTCTTGTTTTCCTTTTGGGAGGACGTGAAGACTTCAGTGCCTTCTGGTAAACAGGGCACCCCTCTAGGATGACATGTGGTGGAGATCATGGGCCGACCCCAAACACCTGGCGCAGGTAGTTTTCTCCAAGGCAGGGAACGTGCAGTTCTTCACTAAATGTGGGCCAGCACACTTTACACACCGCAATGACAGAGAGCAGTAATTCCCAGTATGTCGTAAACGTTGGCATTTGCTATAGATGACTGGCCTGTTGCAGCCCTCGTACTATTCAATCCGGACCTTTGTGTACAGAAGGTATTGGCTTCGGTAAATCCGCTCTATGTCCTCCCGTTGGGAAAGGGAGACGACGTAGATAGGGCAGGTGATCAACGTCTGGGTCTCAGGATCCCTCTTGCTGTACTAGTGGACAAAATGGTCTTCGAAACGGAGCCAAAGCAGTGCCTCCTTGACCAGCTCTGCTTTAACGTCTGGTGGCAAGTCCTTTACGACGATTTTGGTTCGGCAATTACCCAACGTATGGTGAGTAAAGTAAGGCATCGCCTACGATTTGTCAAAGTTGCTAATGGTAAGAGAGTCATCCCTACTGTCGAGTAGGTATTTCACGTGATCTTTTTGGTAAACACCTCGTAATTGGCCAAAAATGACTGCTCAGTGTCCAGTTTTGTATAATTAGTGACAGTATTTGCCACAATATGGGGTATCTTCTCTTTCTTCAGATCGCTCTTGAGAAGGAGGGTCGGGAGCAGGAACTATTTTCTCATCCACATGACCATCCGGTGCGGCGACCCCAGGGCAGGGGGTATCGGAGCACAATACGCCGTCGCCATGGGTCGCGAGGGTGAGGGAGCGCCTGGAGCGACGTCCAGAGGACTTTCCGGCTGGGTCAGGGTGCCCAGAAGACTCGCCGCGGTGGCGGGACAACGTAGGGAGAGGTGCACCCATAGGTACAGCCGGGGGTGGTGGTCAGACACAGCCGAGGGGTTCGCCGCCTCACTACGAGAAAGATCAGTTGCTAAGCGGTCAGGTGAGTCGTCGGACGACGATGGCACGGAAGAACGGTTCCTGACACGGGACAGTGGACAGTCGCCACGGTGATCATGGTGATCGGTTTCGGTGCCGGTGGTAACCGCCGGCGATTTGTGGCGATTGGCGCGATTCAAGCAACCCTTCGCCCGCTACGAGGTGGGCGGAACATCAGGCGCGACTGGAAACCGGGGTGAGCGGCGTTTCCGACGCGATTCTCCCTGAGGGGCGGCAGTGGAGGAGTCGGAGAAACGAGAAGATCGCTCCACAGACTCCTCCATGGTAGACATGGATCCACCTGACGTAGCCAGGGGCCCAGCGCGAGAGGGCTACGAACACCAAAAACTTCCCAGCTATTCTGGGGCAAAAACTACGAAATACCAACGCCGAAAACGCAGGTAAACAACGCTGATATATTGTGAGAACTAGAACGATACGACACGGAAACGCACTCGTACAAGGAAACACTTCCACCGATCCAGCCTGTAGCACGTGTAGATAACAAAAGATGGCAACTATATAAACTTCGTGCATTAAAATCCAGTTCGTACCTTGTGTGTCGTAACCCTTCTTCGACGATCGCCCGACTTGTCTTCTGTAATATATTCTTCATTCCAGCGTACTTGATATGGTGTTCAACCACAGCAACTTAGGTACAATCTCCTTATCGCGACAGAGTTGTAGAAATGCCAAACTACTCCGCAGCTGTGCATATTTGACGCACAGCTTCTCTAGCTGACGAACCTTCCAAGGTTTACGTTCCAACGGAAGCGGTGGCCTCACCAGCGCACACACTGACACCGTCTGCGACATCAGTACGTAATCGCCGACCAATCACAAGCTGACCAATCAGAAACCGTCCATTGGTTATAAAAGGCCACCACAGCAGCAGTGAAGACAGTCAGTTACTCCTGACGATGACGATGGAGGCTTTTGTCGAAAGCTTGAGATTTTATCCCGAATTGACGAGGCAAGAAAACTGAGAATGTGTTAGGAATAATCAAGTAAACCGTCGCCAGCCTAATTAGGCAAAATTGTACACGTATTGACATGGTTAATAAAGAATGTTAACTACTGGGGTTGAATTTAGTTGATACTGAACATCTCTTTTGTAGATAAGATCCAAGACAGTAGCACAGTTTTGCAACTAATGTACCAGTGATTTGACTTGAACTACTCAGGAGTTTTAATGCGTTTAGCCAACAAATGGATCTCAATAACACTCATTATCTGTAAATTACAGTAGAAAGGTAATGATAATTATGGGTAAATTATTACTAATGGTGGAGAACTACTGACATGCACAGGAGATTCTTTTGTCTTTTCAATTATAGGACGTTACTACTTTGAAATAGTTATTTAGTAATCATATTTTTGTACTGATTATTATTTGCATTCTCAAAGGCCATTCATTTTCTAATATTATTTATGTCAAGTGGGAAGTGTGAAATCTGGATCTAGTATAGTTTGAATGTTTGTAGTCAGTTGCTCATTACTGATTGCTGTTATTGTAATATGACAATTAAATGTGGCTCAACTATCAGTGTGGAATCCCAGAAACTAATCTATGGGTAGACTCACATCGAGGCTGAACACTTCAGTCACAACGCACTATAGGAAACATTGTTAATTACGTAACACATGAAATTGTAAACACTATTATTTCAATAAGAAAATTCTTTGATTGAATACATTAAATTTTCTCTTAGTACTTGCACTTTGATGAAACTTTAACTGCTCATTTATGAAACCTACGTGAAGTATTTCAAAACTGACACTAACTAAACAATTATGTACTTTACAACTGCACAAAGGTTATTGGCTCTTGTTAAGGAAGATAATTGCTTTTCAGCTGAGTAAACTATGATAGTCGGATTTATCGTGGCACTTGGGATAGGATCCTGTCCAGGTAAACGACTAAGGATAAAATAATGTGGCTCGACACAAAGTTTAAACACAAAATTATTGTTGAAAGCGATACCATATAACTGGTCCAGGCAATTATCCAGTACTCAGCTATTAATCGGGAATGAAGTTGGTGGCAGCGTCGATCTCCCGTGCTGTTCAAAAAAGGCGGCAAAAGTATCCATCGGTCTCCCTGTGTAACAAGCTCTGAAAATTCTAATCTTAGCGTCGGATTTTCATAGTACAGAGGTAGCCAAAGCATACTATGATTAATAAGCCGAATTACTTCCGCTTCCGAGGCTATATTACATAATCTTGCAATTCTTCTCGCCTCCTTCAGTCCACAAGATGCGTACCCATCGCCTGCTAGCTACTACTTGCAGTTCGGTCACCAGATCCAACTTTCCTATTACCGCCTAGCTGGTTCCGTTGCAGAGAGACTAAGATTTAAATGATTACAAACCTACTTTCCCTATGCATGAACCAGTATTACAATTAAAGTTTTAACTTTTACATTCTTTTACAGCACATTACTTTTGAAATTACATTTATTAGAATTACATAATTTATCATAAATAATGAATAAAACATTTACATCGATGTTACATCACAGAACATAACTATACAGAAGTCACATTAAGTAAAAACAGACAAAGAAGTTAGATAAGACCAGTATAGGTAATACTGATGATAGTGTTACATATGCCCCACGTTTCAGTGATGTTTCCTTTTAGGGATACATCAGTGAAACATCCATAACACTTTCAATAGTGTTAGATGTAGAAAAATTGAAAACACATCACAACAGTATTCGCTCTACATAAACAGCGATACAAAGACAAAGAATACCATTTGACCTCATTCACATAAGGACAACATTAGTTGCATTACACACAACATTTCACCGTAGAAAATAAGTTCTGTATTACAAAGAGCAGTGAATAACGATGGGTAAACCAACATGAGAATGACACATATATAAGAGAACGCTTAATACATAAAAACAGGGGAGAAATTATGACAAAACCTTTATACAAGCATTATTTAAATATTGTTCTGTATTTACAGTTTTTTTAACTACAAACTTTAAGCGGTTCTGAAACCTCTTGGCAGATTGAAACTGTGTGACGGGCCGAGACTCGAACTCGGGACCTTTGCCTTTCGCGGGAAAGTGCTCTGCCATCTAAGCCACCTGGCGGTTCGTTTGTTTTCCTTTAAAAGAAATATTTGCTTTTAAACTTTTATTATTTTCAAGCTACTACTAACGATTTTACTTTTACTTCGTGTGCATGAAAAACTACTAGAAAAAAGCTATCACTTGCACTAGATAAGAGTTTCTGGCTGCGTTAATCCTCATGCAGTTTAACAAAACAACACAACACTTTTTACAATAAGCATAGATTTTCTCACTGTCCCTTTATTATTTACAAACCTTGTTTACCATTTGACTGCCCACTGAGATTTTTTGGCAATCCTTTAGAGACACCCTTTCCTGCTCTGTTTACTTAGCAAGAAATTATGCTGCATATTTCACAGATTGGCAGTCCATTTTATTGAGCTACAACTCATTATGCAATACAACCTTTTAGCATGTGGTTACACTGTTTTGGAATGTCCATTTCAATCTATACACAGTCAGTGTTAAGAATCTGCAACTTATAGACATATATTAGAAAAACAATAACAGTAAATCTTCACAACGTTTGCAAAACATATTTTGTAAACAAAATAAACATATTATAATATAATAGGCCTACATGTTATTCATTACATGTTTTTAAACAGTGCTCCTTTTTATTCTGTTCTGTGAACATATGGTTTCAAGTTCGCTGTGTTACGAACATGTGGGCTTCTTTGATTTTGGATATACCAAGTAGTATGCGTCAGTATGAGGAGTTCCTTGCACTTCAAATGGGTCGTTGGAAATAATTTTGGAAGTATATCTGCTCCACATCCTCTAATTATGGTGGCAGCGTGTGCTACTGTACACAGTATGATTTCATTTTCCTAATTGTGCCACAACAAGCCTCTGCTGGGGATTCCTTATCGCTGAGGATTTCATCTACTTCCGTTCTCCTCATCGCGACCGTATTTCTATTCTTGCTTTTGATCTCAGTATTACAGGCAGCTCGCATACTTTGTGCGGCGCTATTGTCCTCACTATTTTCACGGTCTTTACTAATTGCTGCTCGCGAACTTTGAGCGGTGCTAAGTATTTCCATTTCCTCCTTGCTATCGAACCACATCCTATACTGGACTTCCCTTTTTCTCCCTTACTACTCCCTAAGCTTTTGGCCACATAATTCCTTTTGAAATACTCCCACTCGCACTGCTTTAGCCCCTGGTACAGATAATCGATCTGTTTACACCAACTAGTAATCCCTGACGACTCATTTTCGCAAATTTTGTCCGTATTCAAATTGTTCACGTTTTTTCTTGCTCCGGTGCCGTTATCTCCCGAAGCAGGTTCAATGCAATCTACTGTGCTGTTCTCATTCTGTTCTACTACCGTAACTACAGCTTCCATACGAACAGCTGATACATTTGATGTATTCTTCGCTAGCCGTCTCTCTGTCTGCACGTTGGTGTAAGTTTCATCGCCTGCCTTCCCTGACTTATTCATGAGCACACCTGTCACTTTGCTTGCAGCGACCAGCGATCTCTCTCGAGTTAAGATTCATTACTTCTACGCCGGTATTGTTTCTTACGTTTGGGTCGTGAAAACCTATCCGTGTTAGTTTGGGCCATAACATACGAGGTCTTCATTTATACGCGTTATTGCTATCGTGGTAATTTCAAGGTGTAAATCCCCTTCCGCGAACGGCTGAAGTACTTTGACCTCTGCCCCTATCTCATTGAACAACATTAACACGACATCTATCGCCGTCATTTTGTTCACGGTCACTGTGATTAACCCTACTTTTATTATTATGGCGATAATCACGATTACCTTGACAATGATCTTCGACTCTACTATTTCCAAAAACGCAGTAAAGCCTTTATGATTGCTTCCTACGTATGTCTTCGAATCCACTGGCAGCTTTTTCCACAGCTACCAAATAATCTCGGACTCGGATCGTCTACTTCTTCGAGTGTGTCAATTTTCGGTACCAGGATTCACAGAAATCTTCCTAGAGTTTCTGCCCCTATTGTCATATAATCTAGCCATTATGAATTATCGCATAAACAGTCTTGTTTTCGTCCTGACCACCATTCATTGGTAAACTTTTGTTTGAATTCGTTAAACGTCATGGAATCTGTGTTCAAATTTACTCCCCATCGTTTAGCATCACCTGCTAATGCACTGATAACTACATTAATAGTATCCTGCTCCATCAAATATTCAGGAAAAAACCTTTTGCAATTTTTCGGAAAATCCAATGAGTGCCAGCCAGCATGTATTTTGACAGGATAAAAGCGTTCTTCGCCCCCTAACAGTTGTTATGAGGTATCCAATCATTGACACAACTGTACTTGTCTCTTATTTTCTTTTCAAGGTCACAGATATTGTCATGAATTTTTGAAGTGTTTTGGTTACACTGCTGTTTGTAAATATTTACCTGTTTGCTTATTTCTCAGCATAAACCACTGTGTCTCGAATGTGAGATTTCATTTCTACATTCGTCACCAATTTCGATTTTCAGACCGAAAACTTTTTCGTCGACTTTCGTTACTACTAAAGGCCCTAACGTTTCTTGCAACTTTACGATTTCTAAACCGAACCTTTCGTTTATATCAGTGATCTGCCCTCCATAGTGGTCACATTGGCATTTATGGCATTTATTTCAAGTTTCATGTCTTTGATTGCAGTACTCAAAACACCTACTTTCTGGTCTACTTTTTTGATCTGTTTTTTTATCTTTATGCCATGTGTTGATTCTCAAGGTTATTATTTTGTGCTTTCAGCTGGTTATTAAGGTTACTAACTTGTGTTTTGAGATGACTGTCAAGGCTACTAACTTGTGCCTTAATTTGAGTGTAAATGTACTTTAAACATAGCTGCGCTACAGCAATGGTTCCACGTAAATCAGACTAAGAACAGCCGACCAGTTGCAAAGGATAAAGCAATCTTTACCTAGGTTTCAATAGATATAAATCTATCTTCTTCAGAAGATGCCTGGGGACAATGAACATCGTAATATATATTAAGGTATGAAACATGAGTCAAGATTTTTTTTTTTTTTTTTTTTCTTTATTGTATTTCAATTCCCCATCGGGGCGGGCTGGCAGCAGCACATGCGCTGCTCTTCAGCCGAAAGACATAGAACAAAACAAGAGAAGACATTTAAAAACAGCAAAGGAGAGAAGAAGGCGAACATAGATATAAAAAAGGGAGAACATCATGGAAGGCAATATACAAAAAGACGGGGTGACTGTAAAATGGAGATAAAAAAAAAACTGTTTAAAAGTAGCACACACAAAAAGCCACACATTGCGACGATTAAAAGAACACAAGGCACAGTATGACTAGAGCATAAAGGTGTTGACGGATGGCATAGCACACAACGTAACACTCACGGCGAACCTCACGGCAGTACACAATGAAAATCACACCTCTTGACGCACACGAGAAAACAGAACTAAACACAACATTGACGTGGCACACTGATGATGATCAAGACAGAGGATCTGCCAGGTTCAAGGAGATGAGGGAGACCTGAAGAAGGGAGGGAGGGGAAGAGATGGGGGAGGGGAATGGGGGGCGCTCGGAAGAGGGCCAGGTAGGGAGGGATGTGGGAAGGAGAGAGGCAAGTATGGGGTGCAGGGTCTCAGGGGAGGGGGGGATGGAGGAAAATCCGCTCTGGGAGAAGGAGGAAAGAGGAGAAGGGGCCCTGGGGCGGGGGGGGGGGGAACAAGGCCGGGTTATAGTTGGAAGGAAGGGTATATGTCACGGCGAAGTTCGTCATCCGGGAGGGGGAGGCGTTGGAAATTGCCCTGATGGAGGAGATGGAGGGTGTGGAGGTGGAGAGAGGGAGGGATACAGCGATAGAGGCGCGGCAACGGGCGAGGGGTGGAGAGGAAGGAGGAAACCAGAGGGTGGGGGGGATCAACCCTGCGAACAATGTAAAGGATGCGGAGATGTTGGAGGAACAAGAGGAGGTGGGGGAAGGGGATCAGTTCATACAGGAGCCGTGTGGGGGAAGGAAGGCGGATACGGAAGGCAAGGCGGAGCGCATGACGTTCAAGGATTTGGAGAGGTTGAGTCAAGAATAAAGTTTAACATATATTAGAAAAATATTGTATTACAAGATGTGAGAAAGATTCTTGGTACTCACAGTATTATAACAACATGAAGTGATATGTCCTTATCGTTTAGGCAAACATCTGCATAGTTACATTAATCATATAAAATATAGCCCTGACAACAGGGTTTGTCAAACAAATAAAATAGGTACATAGAAGTTGCAGAGCGCCTAAGCGACTGAGTAAAATCGGCCAGCGTAGTAGCACAGCGGCCAGGGCAGGTGGCGCTCATGTCGCGAACTATGTGCCGATAGGCGTACTGAAGTAACATTTGAAACATCAATTTTAAATGCGTTCTTAAATAGAGTGATAATAAATAAATTGGCAAGCATTTGACACTCCCGTTATGACATTGTGGGAGGTATAGGAACAATAACGTAGATACATACATCAAAAAGACAGGTGGCGCTTCCGCCGTGAGTTACATGCAGTGGTCTATATAGCCAAAATATAAAGTTATATTACCATATTAGTGAAGCCCATAGAACGTATATAAGTCAAACCATCAAGAACAATCAGTAATGGCTTTTAAGAAAATTACGAGACCTGGTCTACAATCCAGTTACTACGTAATATAGAATAAGAGAAAATTACATGGGGGCCGCTGTAGTGGCAGCCATATATCGTGAAAAGAACACATTATATAGACGATAGTAAACAGGAGGATTTGAAAGTGCATTATAGCTTCCTGAGGAAATAGACTACTGAGGTTACTAACATTAATGTTATACATTACACAGTACGGGTTTAAAGCCTTCAAAAAATTGTTTACAAGCAAGGTTCAACTGATCATTCAGAATATTGCCGTCTTTGAGCTCTAGATGTTTAAAAATAAATAGCTCTTCCCACAGATCTAGTCTCCGTCCTTTGACCTGTCTATGTAGTATAACCGTGTCTTCTAACTGTTTAGGCGTATGGCCGGTTATCAAGAGGTGTTCAGCAAAGGTAGAGTTGTGAATATTCGTTCCTTTTTTACCTAACAGATGTTCTTTATATCGTGTTTTCACAGCTCTGCCGGTTTGACCAATATAATAAGAGGGGCAGTTATTACAGGTTAGCTTGTAAATACCTGAATTAGAAAACCAATCGCTGGCAATCTCTACTGACTGTACAAGATTTCTTTTTAAACTGTTATCTGTAGAAAAGGAGACGTTACAGTTATATTTTTTATTCAGAAGACGTTTAATCCTATACGATAAGTTACCCAGGAAAGGGATGGAAATAAATTTTTTAGTTTCTGTGGTATCCGTGGGGAGAATATTTCTCAAAGTCGAACATTTTTGGGAGATTTTCTTATTGAGCAGGTAATCAATCATATTCTGGTTATACCCATTATTAACCGCAATCGCTTTGATGACATTCAATTCCTTTTTTTGATCCGCAGGTGATAAAGGAGTGGTTACCATTCGGTGAATGGCGGAATGAAAAAATGCCAATTTATGAGCTTTTGGATGGGTTGAGTCAGCAGGAATGACATTATCAGAATATGTTTCCTTGCGGAAGATATTAAAATGGAAGGAATTATCTTCTATAGAAATTGTTAAATCGAGAAAATTAAGTTCACGTTTATCATTTTGAAGTTCTTTTGTGAAGGAAATTTTTTCATGTAAACCGTTGAAAGTGTTAAAGAGATGCTCTAACTCATGATCAGTGCCATCAAAAGCGATGAAAATGTCATCAACATACCGTGCATAATAGCGGATTTTGTGGCGTAATTCTGAACTTGAATTGAAGAACGTTGTTTCTAGGGCGTTAATGAAAACCTCTGCTAGAATACCGGCGAGGGGGCTACCCATTGCTAGACCATCTGGTTGTACATACATTTTCCCGTTAAATGTGAAGTAATTGTATTTTAAAATGACCTTGAGCAAACCAATGAGTTCGGCAATCTGAGTTTCACTTAATTTTTTGTGTTTAAGAAGATTCTCTTTTACAAGGTCTATGGTTTCATCAACCGGAACATTTGTGTAAAGGCTGACGATGTCAAAGGACACCAGTCTAGTGTCAGGTGTACAACTTATAGATTGAATATTATTAATTAATTCCTTACTGTTTTTTACAGAAAAATTATTTTCAAAAGTGAAAGCATCTTTAATTTTAAAATGGAGGCGCCTAGCAAGTGTGTGATTTGGACTGCCTATACCATTCACTATAGGGCGGATCGGGTGATTTTGTTTATGCAGTTTAAACTGACTTCTAAGCACTGGTGGTTTAGGGTTCATATTTATAAGCCCTTTCTTTTGGAACTTATTGAACAAGCTGACGGAATTCGTTAAAGTACGCCGGATTTCATTTTGCAGTTCAGTAGTAGGATCTACAGTAACCTCAGTGATGTCGTTTTCCTCAAAAAACTTTACAGTCTTCTCTATATATTCATTTTTATAAGCCACGACCACGGTGTTCCCTTTGTCACTCTTAGTGATTAATGCGTCGTGCTCTCTAAGTTTATGATTAATGCTTTTTATTATACTATATTCGCCCGATTGCTTATTAGGAGATAATTTAATTTCTTTTTCTATTATGTTGTTACATTCGTAGGCACATTTGACTTGCTCCGTTTTCTCTAATTTCAGAGATTCTAAACCGATTTTTAGATCTACAATGAGATTACAAATAACTGGATATTTATCGAGTTTAGCAGGCAAGTTATATTTAAGGCCTTTACACAACAAGTCATTTTCGGCCTGCGTAAAAGAAATATTGGTTTTATTTAGTACTCTATCGTAAAATAGGTGCTTAACACTATTGTCTGCTGTATTATCACTTTTACTTGTGGTCCTATTACTAAACTTTAAAAGCTTTCTTTCATGTCTGGCCTTGATTATTTCTTTACGATTAGAGAGCCATTCATTAATACTATTCCACAGGTGGTCAATTTGAAAATTACAAAGATCTTTAAAGGCTTTAGTTAAAAATAGGTGTATACAGTAGGCTTCACTATTAAGGACATCTTTTTTCTTGTACAAATTTACTGTGCTCTCGGAAATGACTAAATGCACTAGCTTCTTTTTAATAGAAGGCACCCTGTTACACTGTTTAAAATTTACGTACGCCTTCACATAATCAGGGATAATGTCTTTCTCTAGGCACTGGTGATTAAAGTCAATAGCCATACCTGCTTTCACAATTTTTAATTTGATGTCCATATACCTGGATGCAGCTTTTGATACCTCGGCAGGCAAGAATTTCAGTACTTTAAACATAGCTGCGCTACAGCAATGGTTCCACGTAAATCAGACTAAGAACAGCCGACCAGTTGCAAAGGATAAAGCAATCTTTACCTAGGTTTCAATAGATATAAATCTATCTTCTTCAGAAGATGCCTGGGGACAATGAACATCGTAATATATATTAAGGTATGAAACATGAGTCAAGTTTTTTTTTTTTTTTTACTTTATTGTTATTTTAAAACCTGTACAATTCAGGTAGGCTGGCAGCGGCACACTACGCCGCTCTTCAGCCACAGCGTTTTACAAGAGTATAAAACATGGTGAATGACAATGAACAGAGTGACGGGCAAAAGAGAGAGGTCACAGAGACATAAAAAAACACGGAGTCGTTCACATGTGACGATAACAACACTGAAAACACGTTGGCACGGCGCACAAAACACTGGTGAGTCCGACGGCACAAGTGAACGTAGGAGTGGGACGGCGGACACCAAAAACACTATATGACGTCACACACACGAAGCACAAAAGGCGACGATCTCCGGCGCGCGAATGTTCACTATACGTATGCGAGTCCGGGGACCTGCCAAGAGAGGAGGAGGAAGGGGAGTGGGAGAGCGAGAGGGGAGAGCAGAGATGCCACAGGCAGGGGAGATAGGGGGGAGGGAGGAAGGGGGAGAGGAAGCCCAGGGGAAGAGGGGGAAGGGAGGGGACAGGGAGATGGAAAAAGAAGGGAAGAGAAGAGAAGGGAGGGAGGGTGCCGAAAGGAAAGGACACGGGGAGTGGGGGGTGGGGCAGGGTCAAAGTTGATAGGAGGGGTAGATGGAGGGGACGAGGACATCATCAGGGAGAGGGAGCTGGCGGAAGCCACCTTGGGAGAGGGTATGGAGGGTGGAGAGATGGAGACCGGGTGGGACGTGCGAATACAGGCGCGGCAGCGGGCGGGGGTGGGAGAGGAGCGGGGAAACGAGCGGGTGGGGGGATCAAGTTTACGTGAGGTGTACAGGATACGTATCCTTTCAAGGAAAAGGAGGAGGTGGGGGAAGGGGATGAGATCATACAGGATCCGCGTGGGGGAGGGGAGACGGATGCGATAGGCAAGGCGGAGAGCATGGCGTTCAAGGATTTGGAGGGATTTATAGAAGGTAGGGGGGGCGGAGATCCAGGCTGGATGGGCGTAACAAAGGATAGGGCGGATGAGGGATTTATAGGTGTGGAGGATTGTGGAGGGGTCCAGACCCCACGTGCGGCCGGAAAGGAGCTTGAGGAGACGGAGTCGGGAACGTGCCTTGGCTTGGATTGTCTGGAGATGGGGAGTCCAGGAGAGGCGACGGTCGAGGGTGACGCCAAGGTACTTAAGGGTGGGAGTGAGGGCGATAGGACGGCCATAGACGGTGAGATAGAAATCAAGGAGGCGGAAGGAAGGGGTGGTTTTGCCTACAATGATCGCCTGGGTTTTGGAGGGATTGACCTTGAGCAACCACTGGTTGCACCAAGCGGTGAACCGGTCAAGATGGGAGTGGAGAAGGCGTTGGGAGCGTTGCAGGGTGGGGGCAAGGGCAAGGAAGGCGGTGTCATCGGCAAACTGGAGGAGGTGGACGGGGGGCGACGGCGGCGGCATGTCCGCCGTGTACAAAAGGTACAGAAGGGGGGAGAGGACGGAGCCTTGGGGCACACCGGCGGAGGGGAAAAAGGTGTAGGAATCGGTGTTATGGATGGTGACATAGGAAGGACGGCGGGAGAGAAAGGAACCGATCAGACGGACGTAGTTAATGGGAAGGGCAAAGGTTTGGAGCTTGAAGAGGAGACCGGAATGCCAGACGCGGTCATAAGCGCGTTCGAGGTCAAGTGAGAGGAAGATGGCGGAGCGAAGGGAATTAAGCTGTTCGGAAAGGAGATGAGTGAGGTGAAGGAGAAGATCGTCGGAAGAGAAGGATGGCCGAAAGCCACACTGGGTGACAGGAAGGAGGCGGTGCTGGCGGAGATGCTGGTGGATGCGGCGGGTGAGAATAGATTCTAGGACCTTGCTGAAGACCGAGGTAAGGCTGATGGGACGGTAGGAGGAGACGGCGGACGGCGGTTTGCCAGGTTTAAGGAACATGAGGATACGGGAGGTTTTCCACAGGTCGGGGTAGTAACCGGTGGACAGGACTACATTGTAGAGCCTGGCCAGGGTGGAGAGGAAAGAGACAGGAGCTTCACGAAGGTGACGGTAGGTGGCACGATCGTGACCAGGAGCGGTGTTGCGTTTTGTGCGGAGTGTATCAATGAGATCCTGTGTAGTGATAGCGGCATTGAGTTCCGTGTGTGTAATGTTGTCCAAGTACTGGAAGCCAGGAGCGAGGGGAGGGGAAGAGGTGTCAGTTCGATCGCAGATATCTGGGAAGAGGGAGTAATCGAACTGGGGATCATCGGGGACGGAAAATACATCGGAGAGGTAGGAGGCAAAGTGATTGGCCTTACTAAGGGAGTCAGGGAAAGGGTGATCATCATGGAGAAGAGGATAATAGGGGGAGGGTTTAGTTCCGGTAAGGCGACGGAAGGCCGACCAGAACTTGGACGAGTTGATTGGTAGGGTTGCATTTAAACGGGTGCATGTCTGTCGCCAGTCCCGGCGTTTCTTAGCCGCGAGCAAATTACGAACGTGTCGCTGGAGTTGCCGGTGGCGGCGTAGTGTGTCCGGGTCACGCGTGCGGAGGAAGGCACGGTAGAGACGACGGGATTCACGGAGGAGGAGAACGGCCTGTGGGGGTAAGGTAGGACGGTGGGGGTGGATGGCGACAGTAGGAACGTGGGCCTCCACGGCCTCAGACAAGGTCCGCTGGAGAAAGGAGGCGGCATGGGTGACATCGTCAGGGTGGTGGTAGGTGAGAGGGTGGCTATCGACCTGGGTGGAAAGGGTATCCCGGTAGGCATTCCAGTCGGCTCGGGAATAGTCGTGGACATACTTAGGGGGAGGGTCAGTACGAGGGTTGGGGCGAGGGCGACGACCGTCTGAAACGGTGAGGAGGACAGGGAGATGGTCGCTACCAATAGGCTCCAGGACATCCACCGTGAGGCGGCCAAGGAGGTTGGGGGAGGAGAGGATAACATCAGGAGTGGAGTTGGATTCAGGACGGGTATGCCGGGGGATGGGGACGAGGTCACCTTGAAGGGTGGAGAGGAACCGATGCCATCGCCGTAACTGGGCAGCGGAACGACTATGGATGTTGAGGTCGGTGGCGATCACGTAGGAGGAAAAGGTACGATCGACGTGGGAGAGGAAGTCGAAGGGAATAGGAGCGTTGGGGCGGACATAGATGGTGGCGCAGGTAACGGTAAGGCCGGGGAAGAAGAGACTAAGGATCAGGTGTTCGGTGGGGTCGGGAAGGAGAGGTTGGAGCCGAACGGGGATCTGGCGGTGGTGACCAATGGCAACTCCGCCACGCGCAATCGGGAGGGGATTATCGGAGCGGTGGAGGAGGTAGGGCGAAGTGTGGACTGTGTGTTGGGGTTGCAGGAAGGTTTCATTGAGGAGGAAGGCATCCACGCGGTGGGTGGCAAGGGTGTGCAGGAACAGGTTTTTGTTGGCGGGAAGGGAGCGTATGTTGTTGAAAAGGATACGTTGCTGTCGCGCCATGACTGGGATTTAAACGAGGGTGTCAAGACGGGAGAAGGTGAAATGGGCCTGGTTGTTGGAGTAGGTGGCGTACATCTTGAGTTGGAAGATGGAACGGGCAGCAAGGGAGATCTGCTGGAGGGTGTGAGGGCGCTGAAAGGGATGAACATTCTGGAGGACGATGGTGAGGAATCTGATGATGTCCTCAGCGGTGGGTGGGGGACGAAGGGAATTGCCAGGAGGGGTGGGGGCGTCCAGAGGACGGACAGGTACGGTGAGTTCAGGAGTGGTTGGAGGGGGTCGGGCTTTACACTTTTGGGAGTAGGTGGGATGAGGGAGATTGCAGGTATTACAGGAGGGAGGGGATTGGAGGTTAGGGCACTGCCGGAGGAAGTGCGCCTGCCGACAATGCGGGCAGGTGGGGGCCTCGCGGCACTCAGCTGTGGGGTGAGCATTATAGTGCAGACACCTCTGGCAGCGCAGGGATTGAGGAGGGGAACGAGAAGGGTCGACCTTGTACCGCTGGTGGAAGAGGAGGGCACCCTCCTTCAGGAGACGGTCAATGGAGGGGGCGTCCTCAGAGAAAACCCGCATAAGGCGGGTGGGGCCGGCCGAGTTGAAAATGCGGCGGACCGCCCGCACCTCCAGCGTGGGATGGGCCTGGAGCTCCGCCAACACCTCCTCCTCCGTGATCGACGGACTGAGCCGCGTGATTACGGCGGTGAGGGTCGGCGGGCGACGCGGGGGTTGGGGTTGGCGGGTAGGAGACGGAGAAGGAGCAGGGGTAAGGGAGGCGTTGGGACCAAAACGGGTGATGGGGAGACGGGAGAGGATGTCAGTATGGAGGGTTGGGCTGGGGGAGGAGATGAGAACAGAATCTCGGCGAGGAGTGAGGAGGGAGATGGGGGCACCAGGACAATGCTGGCGAAGGAAGAGGGTGAGGTTCCGGGCTTCAAGGAGAGAGGGATCAGGACGGGAGAGGAGGTAGTGGTAGGAGGAAGGTGGAGAGGAGGAGGATGAGGGGGCAGGGACAGGCGGGGAGACTTCCATGGCATCATGGGTGGGGGAAGGAGGACGAGGCGCAGCCTTTTTGGAAGCAGAGGAAGCAGGGGTGCCACCGGGGCGCTTGACGGCGGTGGAGGAGGTGTGGGGGATGGGAACAACGGGAATGTGGCGGGGAGGGGCAGGTCCCGGGGCCGGAGTCGGCGCCGGAGATGGTGACGGTGACGGTGAAGGCGACGATGACGATGACGGTGGCAGTGGCGGCGGTGATGGCGAAGGTGACGGGGAGAGCTGGGCGTGGGCAGTGGCCCGACGGGCCACCACCCGAGCTGGAGCTGCAGTGACAGGCTGGGGGAGTGGGGGGAAGGGATCAGAACGAGAGGAGCGGGAGGAAGAAGCGGGAGAGGGGGCGACAAAGATAGAGGGTGAAGGGAGAGTGAGGAGAGGTGGAATGGAAGGAGGGAGGTGGGACTGGGCACACCAAGTTATAGTGGTGGAGGCGGCGGAAGGGGAGGTATAGACAATGGCGGTGGTGGTAGTAGTGACAGTGGTGGTGGGGGCGGACATGACGGGAGAGAGAAACAAGAACGAACAGAACGAAGAGGAGAGGACAGAAACCGGGGACAGACAAAGACGAAGACGGATGAAGACGAAGACGGCCGTAGACCAGGGTCAGGACAGTGGCGATGGTGGCGACCAGGCGGCACCGGATGGCGGCGGCGGCGGCGGCGAGCACCGGCAGGCGGCGGCGGCGGCGGCGAGCACCGGCAGGCGGCGACCAGGCGGGGGCGGCGAGCCCCGGCAGGCGGCGACCAGGCGGGGGCGGCGAGCCCCGGCAGGCGGCGACGGCGGCGGCGGCTGCAAGGACCGGAAGGCGGCGACCAAGCGGCGGCGGCGGCGGCGGCGGCTGCTGCAAACAGACGACACGGCAGGGATCTTCCACGTCGAAGGCGCACCCTGAGAGTAGCCCAGGCAGTGAAACTCTTCGATGAAGAAGAGAGGGAATCCAACCCTCGAATGCTGATGAGTCAAGAATAAAGTTTAACATATATTAGAAAAATATTGTATTACAAGATGTGAGAAAGATTCTTGGTACTCACAGTATTATAACAACATGAAGTGATATGTCCTTATCGTTTAGGCAAACATCTGCATAGTTAAATTAATCATATAAAATATAGCCCTGACAACAGGGTTTGTCAAACAAATAAAATAGGTACATAGAAGTTGCAGAGCGCCTAAGCGACTGAGTAAAATCGGCCAGCGTAGTAGCACAGCGGCCAGGGAAGGTGGCGCTCATGTCGCGAACTATGTGCCGATAGGCGTACTGAAGTAACTAATTCAGGTATTTACAAGCTAACCTGTAATAACTGCCCCTCTTATTATATTGGTCAAACCGGCAGAGCTGTGAAAACACGATATAAAGAACATCTGTTAGGTAAAAAAGGAACGAATATTCACAACTCTACCTTTGCTGAACACCTCTTGATAACCGGCCATACGCCTAAACAGTTAGAAGACACGGTTATCCTACATAGACAGGTCAAAGGACGGAGACTAGATCTGTGGGAAGAGCTATTTATTTTTAAACATCTAGAGCTCAAAGACGGCAATATTCTGAATGATCAGTTGAACCTTGCTTGTAAACAATTTTTTGAAGGCTTTAAACCCGTACTGTGTAATGTATAACATTAATGTTAGTAACCTCAGTAGTCTATTTCCTCAGGAAGCTATAATGCACTTTCAAATCCTCCTGTTTACTATCGTCTATATAATGTGTTCTTTTCACGATATATGGCTGCCACTACAGCGGCCCCCATGTAATTTTCTCTTATTCTATATTACGTAGTAACTGGATTGTAGACCAGGTCTCGTAATTTTCTTAAAAGCCATTACTGATTGTTCTTGATGGTTTGACTTATATACGTTCTATGGGCTTCACTAATATGGTAATATAACTTTATATTTTGGCTATATAGACCACTGCATGTAACTCACGGCGGAAGCGCCACCTGTCTTTTTGATGTATGTATCTACGTTATTGTTCCTATACCTCCCACAATGTCATAACGGGAGTGTCAAATGCTTGCCAATTTATTTATTATCACTCTATTTAAGAACGCATTTAAAATTGATGTTTCAAATGTTACTTCAGTACGCCTATCGGCACATAGTTCGCGACATGAGCGCCACCTGCCCTGGCCGCTGTGCTACTACGCTGGCCGATTTTACTCAGTCGCTTAGGCGCTCTGCAACTTCTATGTACCTATTTTATTTGTGTGACAAACCCTGTTGTCAGGGCTATATTTTATATGATTAATGTAACTATGCAGATGTTTGCCTAAACGATAAGGACATATCACTTCATGTTGTTATAATACTGTGAGTACCAAGAATCTTTCTCACATCTTGTAATACAATATTTTTCTAATATATGTTAAACTTTATTCTTGACTCATGTTTCATACCTTAATATATATTACGATGTTCATTGTCCCCAGGCATCTTCTGAAGAAGATAGATTTATATCTATTGAAACCTAGGTAAAGATTGCTTTATCCTTTGCAACTGGTCGGCTGTTCTTAGTCTGATTGACTGTAAATGCTACTGATTTATGTAGACAAAACCTATAACAGGCCGTTCATGCTTAATGGTTTTTCACTATCCTGCTCTACTGCATCCTCATGCTCTGATTCTACATCATGTGATTCTATTGTTTCTTTGTCTGTTTGCGGAGTACTGAACATATCAATCGATTCATTTACGTAATCATTATGTTCCTGTATGTTTCCTCATTCGTTCCGTTCTTTTATTCCCGTTTTATTTGTGACGGCCTCATCCTATGAATCTGATCATTTACGTACGCGTGGTATTTCGCGTAAGCGTCACTTTGTGACGCTACCTGTGTTTCCATTTCGGTAGCAGCTATCTGGCTCCGTGATGTTTCTCGGTACGCCCCGTACTATCTCGTTCTGTTCACTTTGATCTACTACTATTTTTGTTTCCATTTAATACTGACTATGAATGACAGTTTATTTTCTAAACTCCCTTAATATATACTATTACTTGCTTAATTGAATTTACTGCAAGTTCGTGCCGCTGGACGTTTAG
The DNA here is from genome assembly GCF_023864345.2 of Schistocerca serialis cubense. NCBI lineage: Eukaryota > Metazoa > Arthropoda > Insecta > Orthoptera > Acrididae > Schistocerca > Schistocerca serialis. The sequence goes on along the minus strand of NC_064640.1, from coordinate 88,612,793 downwards.
TGCTCGTAATAAGTTTTTTTCGTGCTAAGTACATATGGAATGGTCTGTATTTCACTGCAGCTTCCCAGTTTTTGTTGGTTGTTAATTGTTGTGACTCGAAATTCTCGAAAGTATCAAAGTGTTCTTACCGAAGTGTGCGTCGTTAGTCAGTTGTATTTTTTCGTGTATTCTCGTAAGTATCTGCGCAATTGTGTTTTTCACGGACGCGTCGGCGGACGTGTGAAGGCGATTGCAAGCTGCTATCGGTTCCGTATCTGATGATGATATGGCTCACGTCACGGGTATAGCGTCGGACACTATCCTGGACGACACTGTACCGAAACTACAGCATGAAACCGCGAAACAAAGGCTGAAGGCTAGGCCTATAACAGACACAAAAGCTGAACACCGGGTGGCGAAGTACGACGACTACCGACGTCATCGGAAAGAGCCTTTAGAAGAAATACGTCGTATCCAATAACTGCTTCAGGAGGATACAGGCGATGGTTCTGAGGAAAAACTGTCGTCTGACTGTAGCTAAGGAGCGACAGCAACAGGTCCTCATAGGACAATAAATACGGATGGTGACTCTATGGAATACCAACCTGTTGTTGACACCGTGTCTAACAAGGGGTTTCAACCAGTTCAACGCATGAAGACCCTCCATTGCAGTGCTGCTCAGGCACTGGAACGAGCTGCGCAAGCGACTCTTGTCACTACAAAAACATATGACGCCCTAGCTGGAGCGGCGGTGCAGGATCCCACGACCGCCAATCCGGCGCCCCGACTTACGTCGGTCCCAAAAGCGCCGAAGATACCATCCATAGTGGTTTACAACTGTGTCAACCATGTTAAGCTTTGCCGCGACGTTAAGGAACAGATTTCTGGTGGTTTACGAACTGCATACACGGGAGATGGTGTAAAATATACGTGACACTCTCGAGGATTATCAGAAGGTGTTCGACTTTTCCGAGAATCAACAGTTACCATTCTATACGCACCAGGATGTCAACAACAGGGATATGAAGGTAGTAGTCAAAGATTTGCCGCCATCAGTTATTGCGGAGTTGCCGAGGAAGTGCACAAAGATCTACAAGAGCAAGGCTTTACCATAAGGATGTACACCAATTCAAGCGTAAGAAGCAGGGAAAGCTCCACACACTGCCAGTGTACGCTGTGACACTACCAAAGGGGGATGAATCTGATACCACCTATGGAGTCCGCTACGTGCCGTAGACGAAAGTGCGGGTGGAGGATTACCGGTCCCCTCAACGAACTGTCCCAGTATAAACGTTGTCAACATTGGACGCAGACATCTAATTACTCTTGGCTACCGGCACACTGTGTTAAATGTGGCGCCATGCACCCTACTACTGAATACACAATACCTCCAGGCTCACCTCCTAAATTCGCGGATTTCCAGGGCCCGCATGCAACTTCTTGGAAGGGCTGTAACGAATTTAAAACAGCTCTCAAGAAGTTCCACGTATCAACCTCATGTCCCGCAAAACCACAGAGGGAACGTCCAACTGTTCCTCACGGTGTGAAACCCGTAATGGCCCACACGACTGGCCTGCCTGCTCAAAAAGCGCCCTCTCCATCAGCAGAGGACCAGATGTGGACTGTAACTATAACACGGGAGGGACGAACGTTTGCTTCAGCAGTGCAGGGTCTACAGCCTGACACTGGTCGTTCAACATCGAGGGCGTCTCGGGACAAAGATGCGAATGCTACACCTACAGAGATGACAACTGCTCTCAAATTTCTTAGCAGCCAGAAATATCTATACAAACTCATCAATGCCGGGAAAATGATGTTGGCAGCTAAAGACAAGCTGTCTAAGATACACTCCTGGAAATTGAAAGAAGAACACCGTGAATTCATTGTTCCAGGAAGGGGAAACTTTATTGACACATTCCTGGGGTCAGATACATCACATGATCACACTGACAGAACCACAGGCACATAGACACAGGCAACAGAGCATGCACAATGTTGGCACTAGTACAGTGTATATCCACCTTTCGCAGCAATGCAGGCTGCTATTCTCCCATGGAGACGATCGTAGAGATGCTGGATGTAGTCCTGTGGAACGGCTTGCCATGCCATTTCCACCTGGCGCCTCAGTTGGACCAGCGTTCGTGCTGGACGTGCAGACCGCGTGAGACGACGCTTCATCCAGTCCCAAACATGCTCAATGGGGGACAGATCCGGAGATCTTGCTGGCCAAGGTAGTGGACTTACACCTTCTAGAGCACGTTGGGTGGCACGGGATACATGCGGACGTGCATTGTCCTGTTGGAACAGCAAGTTCCCTTGCCGGTCTAGGAATGGTAGAACGATGGGTTCGATGACGGTTTGGATGTACCGTGCACTATTCAGTGTCCCCTCGACGATCACCAGTGGTGTACGGCCAGTGTAGGAGATCGCTCCCCACGCCATGATGCCGGGTGTTGGCCCTGTGTGCCTCGGTCGTATGCAGTCCTGATTGTGGCGCTCACCTGCACGGCGCCAAACACGCATACGACCATCATTGGCACCAAGGCAGAAGCGACTTTCATCGCTGAAGACGACACGTCTCCATTCGTCCCTCCATTCACGCCTGTCGCGACACCACTGGAGGCGGGCTGCACGATGTTGGGGCGTGAGCGGAAGACGGCCTAACGGTGTGCGGGACCGTAGCCCAGCTTCATGGAGACGGTTGCGAATGGTCCTCGCCGATACCCCAGGAGCAACAGTGTCCCTAATTTGCTGGGAAGTGGCGGTGCGGTCCCCTACGGCACTGCGTAGGATCCTACGGTCTTGGCGTGCATCCGTGCGTCGCTGCGGTCCGGTCCCAGATCGACGGGCACGTGCACCTTCCGCCGACCACTGGCGACAACATCGATGTACTGTGGAGACCTCACGCCCCACGTGTTGAGCAATTCGGCGGTACGTCCACCCGGCGTCCCGCATGCCCACTATACGCCCTCGCTCAAAGTCCGTCAACTGCACATACGGTTCACGTCCACGCTGTCGCGGCATGTTACCAGTGTTAAAGACTGCGATGGAGCTCCGTATGCCACGGCAAACTGGCTGACACTGACGGCGGCGGTGCACAAATGCTGCGCAGCTAGCGCCATTCGACGGCCAACACCGCGGTTCCTGGTGTGTCCGCTGTGCCGTGCGTGTGATCATTGCTTGTACAGCCCTCTCGCAGTGTCCGGAGCAAGTATGGTGGGTCTGACACACCGGTGTCAATGTGTTCTTTTTTCCATTTCCAGGAGTGTAGTTATACTGGTGGAAACACTGGCTCAGCTTGAGGAGTCAGATTAACATCGTGGCCACACATACAACGGATCTTTGCATCTGTCTATGGAATGCTAATGGAGTTCGCAGTAACAAACATGAACTACTGAAACGTCCCCTTAGAAAAATTATAAATGAATGTGCTTAAACTGACACACAATATTTTTAGCGCAACGCAACCTGACTTTCAATAATCCCTACGAAAGAATGGCCCTGACTAACAATAACCTATACCTTTCGTGAATCACTTACCTCACAAAAATCTTCGTTACTCGAACTACTGCAAAACAGCGAGCGCCAATACCGCCAGCTAAATAAAAGATTCTAACTACTGAAGGCACTAACTACTGATAGGCATACTAAGCAATTGAAAGATTTTGATAGAGAACAAACAATGTATTTACCTTAATAGTGTTCAAAAGTCATAATATATATATATATATCAGTTCATGATATCCAGTATTACAAATTTACTCTTTCTGGCGGACACACGTCCAGATCGTCCGCTCTCAAAATTCTTCCATCTCTCTCCCCACATCCACCACCGCTCGCGGCTCACCTCCAACTGCCCAACGCTACGCGCTGTTCACGTCGAACTGCCCAACACTACAATAGCGACTATTTCAACAATGCCACCCAGCCACAGACTGCACACAGCACAGCCAGTGATTTTCGTACAGAGCGCTACGTGGCGTTACCAATATAAAAACCTAAACAGCCTACTAACACTACAAGGATGAGATTTTCACTCTAGAGCGGAGTGTGCGCTGATATGAAACTTCCTGGCAGATTGAAACTGTGTGCCGGACCGAGACTCGAACTCGGAACCTTTGCCTTTCGCAGACAAGTGCTCAACCAACTGAGCTACCCTAGCACCACTCACGCCCTGTCCCCACAGCTTTACTTCTGCCAGTACCTCGTCTCCTACCTTCCAAACTTTACAGAAGCTCTCCTGCGAACCTTGGTAGAGCACTTGCCCGCGAAAGGCGAAGGTCCCGAGTTCGAGTCTCGGTCCGGCTCACAGTTTTAATCTGCCAGGAAGTTTCATTATGGCGCACACTCCACTGCAGAGTGAAAATCTCATTCTGGAAATATCCTCCAGGCTGTGGCTAAGCCATGTCTCCACAATATCCTTTCTTTCAGGAGTGCTAGTTCTGCAAAGTTCGCAGGGCCCAGGCGAGTCCTAAAGCTTTGTGTTATGCAAGTCATCAAGCGTACACGAGTGGGCCTTCGCCTCCGGAAGACCATCTTGATCATGTTGCGGTGAATGGTTCGCACGCTCACACTTCTTGATGGCCCAGCATTGAAATCTGCAGCAATTTGCGGAAGAGCTGCACTTCTGTCACGCTGAATGATTCTCTTCAGTCGTTGTTGGTCCCGTTCTTACAGAATCTTTTTCCGGCCGCAGCGAGATCTGGTGTTTTACTGGATTCCTGATATTCACGGTACACTCTTGAAATGGTCGCACGGGAAAATCCCCACTTCATCGCTACCTCGAAGATTCTGTGTTCCATCGCTCGTGCGCCGACTATAACACCACGTTCACGCTCACTTAAATCTTGATAACCTTCCATTATAACAGCAGTAACCAATCTAACAACCGCGCCAGACATTTGTTGTCTTATATAGGCGTTGCCAACCTCAGCACCGCATTTTGCCTGTTTACATACCTCTGTATTTGAATACGCATGCCTATAGGCCGGCCGCGGTGGTCTCGCGGTTCTAGGCGCGCAGTCCGGAACCGTGCGACTGCTACGGTCGCGGGTTCGAATCCTGCCTCGGGCATGGTTGTGTGTGATGTCCTTAGGTTAGTTAGGTTTAAGTAGTTCTAAGTTCTAGAGGACTGATGACCACAGCAGTTGAGTCCCATAGTGCTCAGAGCCATTTGAACCATGCCTATACCAGTTTCTCTGGTGCTTCAGTGTAGAAGCAGTTCACAAACCGACGACAACCTCGCACAACAAAGTAGACACTTTGCGTAACTCGGTGTATCCCATAAGAACTCTGGGCAGGACAATACGACTCCCATGGCATCGGTGTAAGGTACCACGTTCGTTGCTACTATGACGTCCTAACGCGTTCCAAGAACAGGTGGTATCTTACGGACCGATATACAGGCCCTAAGAAGTTGACCCCAAACGTTTGTTCATAATAAAGTGAACTTGAGCACCTAATTACCTTCCACCATGAAGTCTGTATCATCGTCGACGGTGACACTTCGATTTACATGGTATCATTAAAAAGAAAAAAAAGAAAGAAAAGAAAAAGATTCACTGCATAACAATACCAGCTACTATTAAATAAGTATTATAACGATAATGTTATGTCTGTGAAAGAATTTGAGAAAATACTACTGTGATCGTGCGTAATAGAAATATATCGGACTAATTTTGTTTCCCTGAAGATTCCTGTTGGAATGAAGCAATGGCAAAACAAACCGGAATCGAACCAAGGTTCTATTAGTAACCAATTAAACCGTAATTGCGTAAATGGAAACGGTCGCCAGCCTAATTAGGCAAAGCTGTACCACATACTAGCATGATTCATAAAGGAAGTTAACTATCGGGGTGCACTATACATGATACTAGACTTCTGTTTTGTTGATAAGATACAAGACAGCAGCACAATTTAGCAAGTAATGTACCAGTGATTTGACTTGAACTACACAAGAGGAGTTTTATTGCATTTAGCCAACAACTGGCTCTCAGTAGCACTTAATAATTGTAAATTACAGTAGGAAGCTAATGATAATTATAGGTAAATTATTACTAATGGTGGAACGCTACTGACGTGAACAAGGCGTCCTTTTGTCAGTTTAACCATAGGAAATTATTACTGTTGAAATAGTTATGAAGTAATAGTATTTTTGTACAGATTATTTATATGCATTCTCAAGGGACTTTCACTTTCTAATATTATTTAGCTCAAGTGAAACATGTGATAGGCCGGCCGCGGTGGTCTAGTGGTTCTAGGCGCGCAGTCCGGAACCGCGGGACTGCTACGGTCGCAGGTTCGAATCTTGCCGCGGGCATGGATGTGTGTGATGTCCTTAGGTTAGTTAGGTTTAATTAGTTCTAGGTTCTAGGCGACTGATGACCTCAGAAGTTCAGTCGCATAGTGCTCAGAGCCATTTGAGCCAAACATGTGATACTTGGATCTAGTACACTTTGAATGTTTGTTCAAATGGTTCAAATGGCTCTGAGCACTATGGGACTCAACGGCTGAGGTCATTAGTCCCCTAGAACTGAGAACTAGTTAAACCTAACTAACCTAAGGACATCACGAACATCCATGCCCGAGGCAGGATTCGAACCTGCGACCGTAGCGGTCTTGCGGTTCCAGACTGCAGCGCCTTTAACCGCACGGCCACTTCGGCCGGCTGAATGTTTGTAGCAAGTTGCTCATGACTAGTTGCTGTTATTGTAATATGACATTTAAAGTGTCTCAACTACTAGCACGGAGACCCAGAAACTAATCTATTAGTAGACGCCCATCGTGAAGTACTTCAAAATTTATGCTCGGTAAATAATTATGTACTTTACAATTCCACAAAGTTTATTAACGTCTGTTAAGGGATATAATTGCTTTTCAGTTCAGTACAATGGGATACTCGGATATATCGTAGCACTTGGGATAGGACCATGTCTAGGTAAACGACTAAGGGTAAAATATGGATGCTCGAGTCGAAGTTTACAGAACACAAAATTATCATTGAAAACGAAACCACATATGTACCGCGTAAACGGATAACACTGCTTCCTGCTTCGTAGTGAAACACACGAGAGGAACGCCGCTAATAGCTAGAAACAAGCTGTTCTTAACGTTTTTCACAGCATGACAGAGCAAAATCAGGCCTGACGTTTTTCGACAATTGTACAGTACTCAACTGATAATTTGAGGTGAAACTAGTTTCAGCGTCGATCCCCTGTTCTATTCAAAAAAGGCGGCAAAGCTATTCATAGTCCTTCCTGTGTAACAACTTCTGAAAATTCTCTTCTTAGCGTCGGATTTTCATAGCGCAGAGCAAAGAAAAGTGTACCATGAATAATAAGCCGAATTACCACCGCACCCGAGACTATGTTATACAATCTTGCAGTTCTTCTGGCCTCTTTCTGTTCAAAAGATGTTCACTCGTTGCTGCTAGCCACCGACTGATACACCACTGGCCATTAAAATTGTCCATATGCTCTTACTTTGTTCATTAAACGACTGTGGGGAACTGCATCAAACGCCTTGCGGAAGTCAAGAAACACGGCATCTACCTGTGAACCCGTGTCTATGGCCCTCCGAGTCTCGTGGACGAATAGCGCGAGCTGGGTTTCACACGACCGTCTTTTTCGAAACCCATGCTGATTCCTACAGAGTAGATTTCTAGTCTCCAGAAAAGTCATTATACTCGAACATAATACGTGTTCCAAAATTCTACAACTGATCGACGTTAGAGATATAGGTCTATAGTTCTGCACATCTGTTCGACGTCCCTTCTTGAAAACGGGGATGACCTGTGCCCTTTTCCAATCCTTTGGAACGCTACGCTCTTCTAGAGACCTACGGTACACCGCTGCAACAAGGGGGGCAAGTTCCTTCGCGTACTCTGTGTAAAATCGAACTGGTATCCCATCAGGTCCAGCGGCCTTTCCTCTTTTGACCGATTTTAATTGTTTCTCTGTCCATCTGTCATCTATTTCGATATCTACCATTTTGTCATCTGTGCGACAATCTAGAGAAGGAACTACAGTGCAGTCTTCCTCTGTGAAACAGCTTTGGAAAAAGACATTTAGTATTTCGACCTTTAGTCTGTCATCCTCTGTTTCAGTACCATTTTGGTCACAGAGTGTCTGGACATTTTGTTTTGATCCACCTACCGCTTTGACAGAAGACCAAAATTTCTTAGGATTTTCTGCCAAGTCAGTACATAGAACTTTACTTTCGAATTCATTGAACGCCTCTCGCATAGACCTCCTCACACTACATTTCGCTTCGCGTAATTTTTGTTTGTCTGCAAGGCTTTGGCTATGTTTATGTTTGTTGTGAAGTTCCCTTTGCTTCCGTAGCAGTTTTCTAACTCGGTTGTTGTACCACCGTGGCTCTTTTCCATCTCTTACGATCTTGGTTGGCACATACTCATTTAACGCATATTGAACGATGGTTTTGAACTTTGTCCACTGATCCTCAACACTATCTGTACTTGAGACAAAACTTTTGTGTTGAGCCGTCAGGTACTCTGTAATCTGCTTTTTGTCACTTTTGCTAAACAGAAAAATCTTCCTACCTTTTTTAATATTTCTATTTACGGCTGAAATCATTGATGCAGTACCGCTTTATGATCGCTGATTCCCTGTTCTGCGTTAACTGTTTCAAATAGTTCGGGTCTGTTTGTCACCAGAAGGTCTAATATGTTATCGCCACGAGTCGGTTCTCTGTTTAACTGCTCAAGGTAGTTTTCACGTAAAGCATTTAAAAGAATTTCACTGGATGCTTTGTCCCTGCCACCCGTTATGAACGTTTGAGTCTCCCAGTCTATATCTGGAAAATTAAAATCTCCACCCAGGACTATAACATGGTGGGGAAATCTACTCGAAATATTTTCCAAATTATCCTTCAGGTGCTCTGCCACAACAGCTGCTGAGCCAGGGGGCCTATAGAGACAGCCCATTACCACCTGCTTTAACCGTGACCTTCACCCAAATTATTTCACATTTCGGATCTCCGTCAATTTCCTTCGATACTATTGCACTTCTTATCGCTATTAACACGCCTCACCCTTCACTGTCCAGCCTGTCTCTGCAGTATACATTCCAATCTGAGTTCAGGATTTCATTACTGTTTACGTCTGGTTTCAGCCAACTTTCTGTCCCTAGTACTATATGGGCATTGTGACCGTTTATTAATGAGAGCAGTTCTGGGACCTTTCTATAGACGCTCCTGCAGTTTACTATTAGCACATTAATATTGTTATTTCCTGTTGCATTTTGCCTACTTCTACCTTGCCACGTCTCAGGAGGCGCCTTGTCGGGCCTCGGGAGGGAATTCTCTAACCTAAAAAACCCACATGTGCACTCCACGCATACTCCGCTACCCTTGTAGCCGCTTCCGGCGTGTAGTGCACGCCTGACCTATTCAGGGGGACCCTACATTTCTCCATCCGATAGCGGAGGTCGAGAAATTTGCACCCCAGATCTCCGCAGAATCGTCTGAGCCTCTGGTTTAAGCCTTCTACTCGGCTCCAAACCAGAGGACCGCGATCGGTTCTGGGAACGATACTACAAATAGTTGGTCAGATTCCACCCCGCGAGCGAGGCTTTCCGCCTTCACCAATTCCGCCAGCCGCCTGTACGAACTGAGGATGACCTCTGAACCCAGACGGCAGGAGTCATTGGTTCCGACATGAGCAACAATTTGCAGTCGGGTGCACCCAGTGCTCTCTATCGCCGCCGGCAGGGCCTCCTCCACATCTCGGATGAGACCCCCCGGGAAGCAGACAGAGTGAACACTGGCCTTCTTCCCCGACCTTTCCGCTATTTCCCTAAGGGGCTCCATCACCCGCCTAACATTGGAGCTCCCAATAACTAATAAACCCCTCCCCCCGTGTGCCTGCTCGGACCTTGCTGAAGGAGTGGCCAAATGTCCACTCACAGGCAGAGCGGGCAATGCCACATGGCCAGCCTCCACATTTATCCTTTGCCTCGTGCGCCGCGAACGCCGCTGAACCCGCCACTCCACTTGGGGAGAGGATGGCCCAACCGCGCCCGGTACCCGCGAAGATGTCTCGACAGCAGGGACAGTGGGTGAAGCATGTAACACCTGGGGTGTACCATGCGACGCACGAGACTCCCCACTGCCGCTACACTCCGAGGCAGCAGCCTGAAGACGGCTGACCGCGGTCATCAACACGTTCAGATGTTCGCGACAGTGGCCAGCTCCTCCTGCGTCCGTACACAGCAGTCACACATCCTATCCATCCTAAGAAATCAATTTACTGTAGAGAGTTAATCAACTTTTAACTAGACTGCTAATTCACTAAAGGCGGCTGATTGTTGACTAAACTGTGGATGCTGGGCACTTCTTGTAGGAAACAATGAAAATTGGAAAAAAATGGTTCAAATGGCTCTGAGCACTGTGGGACTTAACTTCTGAGGTCATCAGTCCCCTAGAACTTAGAACTACTTAAACCTAACTAACCTAAGGACATCACACACATCCATGCCCGAGGCGGGATTCGAACCTGCGACCGTAGCGGTCGCGCAGTTCCAGACTGAAGCGCCTAGAACCGCTCGGCCATGAAAATAGCACTACCTGCCTCTGGACTGTATTGAAAACAAACACTAGCACTACTGGCACCATGGTTGACTAAGGGGACTTTCTCTGACTGTATTAAAAACAAAGACGACATCTATGGAACACTATTACTAGCACTCGACAATTAAAGCTTCCTAAAAGCAAAAACACACGGAAGCAGAAGCGACAAGTAAGAAAAATACAGTTAATACTTAAATTAAGGTAGCTCGCTGCACAGCAGACGTGAAGCAGACGCAGTTACGACGATGTTCCACGATCATTCCTCTCTTTCCAGTACTTTCTTGTTATGGCCACGAAACACTGGAACTACACTTCAGAATTGTTAGCACAAGTGATTTACATAAAACGTTTCAAACTCCGCCCATCTGGAGCTCCATCATACATAAAAACCACCCGTTTCTTGCTCTTAACCATCTGTTATATCATCACAACACTTTCCTATTTACTATAAATCGATAAGGGGTGCTAACCCCCTCGACATTCGCGCATCTCGAGAAATCTTGTGCTGTTGGATGGGTCTGGGACAGCAATTATGGACTCGGTTCGCTCTGTTCCTTCACGAGACGTGAAATGTAGCCGACTTCTGGTCAGCTGAAAATTAAATCGGTGAAAGTGTTGCATGTAGGGTTGGTCGAAGACAATGCAAGGAGATCTTCCAATCTCCAACTTTATCCTAAGAATGCGAGATTACTCTGTGACTCCCATCCACACATGGATAGGTGACCAATCGTAATCTTAAATTCTGCACTATGATCGAAGTGCTAGAAATATGTAGATAATCTAACCGCACCGTTATAGGACACTGTCTGGTATACTTTGATGTATATGTCTAAGAATTAACCATGAATGGATGTACTGCACAGTCATCTATCTACACTCCTGGAAATTGAAATAAGAACACCGTGAATTCATTGTCCCAGGAAGTGGAAACTTTATTGACACATTCCTGGGGTCAGATACATCACATGATCACACTGACAGAATCACAGGCACATAGACACAGGCAACAGAGCATGCACAATGTCGGAACTAGTACAGTGTATATCCACCTTTCGCAGCAATGCAGGCTGCTATTCTCCCATGGAGACGATCGTAGAGATGATGGATGTAGTCCTGTGGAACGGCTTGCCATGCCATTTCCACCTGGCGCCTCAGTTGGACCAGCGTTCGTGCTGGACGTGCAGACCGCGTGAGACGACGCTTCATCCAGTCCCAAACATGCTCAATGGGGGACAGATCCGGAGATCTTGCTGGCCAGGGTAGTTGACTTACACCTTCTAGAGCATGTTGGGTGGCGCGGGATACATGCGGACGTGCATTGTCCTGTTGGAACAGCAAGTTCCTTTGCCGGTCTAGGAATGGTAGAACGATGGGTTCGATGACGGTTTGGATGTACCGTGCACTATTCAGTGTCCCCTCGACGATCACCAGTGGTGTATGGCCAGTGTAGGAGATCGCTCCCCACACCATGATGCCGGGTGTTGGCCCTGTGTGCCTCGGTCGTATGCAGTCCTGATTGTGGAGCTCACCTGCACGGCGCCAAACACGCATACGACCATCATTGGCACCAAGGCAGAAGCGACTCTCATCGCTGAAGACGACACGTCTCCATTCGTCCCTCCATTCACGCCTGTCGCGACACCACTGGAGGCGGGCTGCACGATGTTGGGGCGTGAGCGGAAGACGGCCTAATGGTGTGCGGGACCGTAGCCCAGCTTCATGGAGACGGTTGCGAATGGTCCTCGCCGATACCCCAGGAGCAACAGTGTCCCTAATTTGCTGGGAAGTGGCGGTGCGGTCCCCTACGGCACTGCGTAGGATCCTACGGTCTTGGCGTGCATCCGTGCGTCGCTGCGGTCCGGTCCCAGGTCGACGGGCACGTGCACCTTCCGCCGACCACTGGCGACAACATCGATGTACTGTGGAGACCTCACGCCCCACGTGTTGAGCAATTCGGCGGTACGTCCACCCGGCGTCCCGCATGCCCACTATACGCCCTCGCTCAAAGTCCGTCAACTGCACATACGGTTCACGTCCACGCTGTCGCGGCATGCTACCAGTGTTAAAGACTGCGATGGAGCTCCGTATGCCACGGCAAACTGGCTGACACTGACGGCGGCGGTGCACAAATGCTGCGCAGCTAGCGCCATTCAACGGCCAACACCGCGGTTCCTGGTGTGTCCGCTGTGCCGTGCGTGTGATCATTGCTTGTACAGCCCTCTCGCAGTGTCCGGAGCAAGTATGGTGGGTCTGACACACCGGTGTCAATGTGTTCTTTTTTCCATTTCCAGGAGTGTACATTTGCGATCTAGTAAATGGCAGTCACAAAGCAGTGTAGGAGTGGTTTAGTGATGATACAGCAACTGGGAAGCATGCTGCCGTGTCATTGTTTGGCATTGAAATTACGGAGAAACTGATAAAATTGCTAAAATTGATCGCACTATCAACTGTGGTGCTTATTACAGTACATCATGCCACATTGTCGGTGTGTATTCCATCCCATCCGTCCACTGGTAAGCTGTTGATTATCACATAATGAGTGACTGACACCACCTGTTTGAGATGGAGAGAGTCTTGGTGGGAACAACACATTCCAGGGATAGCCAGCACCAAAACCGTGATCACATGCTTAGCTGTAATATGAGGAATCAGTGCTCGGGCTCTCTTCAAAACAGAACAGCGAGACATCTACTACTAGGTTGCTGTGGAAGATGAGATTAAATGAGGAGGTCATCACCTTTGGAGAACTGTTTGTAAATGCTCCTCAATGCTGAAAACTCTTCCAATTTCCATATGTTGCGATGCCTTCCATATTTCTGTCAATAAGAAACACCATCTATGTCTTTTATTTCAACCATCGTGTGTGTTTTGAGAGCAGCATAGTTTACACCATGCCATGTCAAGCTTTCTGTGAGAGCCAATGAATCGAAACGTGTTGATGTCGGTCTAGCATCTGACACAGGCCTCCAAGACATGGTAGGAAAACAAAATGTATGGCTGTGTACACAGCTGTAGTCATACACAACTTGGGTGTGGTACGGCAAAAAGCAATGTATCAAACTGCTTATGAAACAAAACAAGAACTCTCTCCTTGTGACTGATAATCGATATGGTCTTCCTCCAGTACAGGTGACAGAACTTTATGCAGGTCCGCGGGAGCAGGTTCGATCACTGGTCGCCTGCTCCAGTGGACCAGTTCATGTATATTTATGTGATAACCACATATGGTCGATGTCAACACGCAGACTGTATTTGTTTCCCAATGCATCTGAAGGGAGAGACGTGGTAAAATCTTATTTAGTTCTTTACAAAATGACTTTGGTGAAGTTTTCATAGTTCGTAGTTTTACTCTGTTGGATATTACAAAAGTAATAAGGAATGAGAGAGAGAGAGAGACACTGTTCTGTCAATGAAGACTCAGATACCATTACACTGTCGTATTTCTAGTCTGACAATCAGAGGAACATGATCAAGGAGATTAGGACATGTATAGAGTGATATTTATAGATCGTCATTTGATATCGATAAATTGTAGGTGTTATGCTTCTGAATTTCGTGGTTCAGTCTGCGTATACTCTCCATGGTTGGGAATTTCCTCCTGCACGTTAGTTTGCTGTTTTTCTCATTGTGATAGATATTGAAAGAATTAGCAGGTGTCTGTAACTTGGTGGAGGACATCTATTACTTAACGAAATCAGCTGGATTCTAATACACTGTTGGCCATTAAAATTGTTACAACGAGAAGAAATGCAGATGATAAACTGGTATTCATTGGGCAAATATATTACACTAGAACTGACATGTGATTACATTTTCACGCAGTTTGGTTGCATAGATCCTGAGAAATCAGTACCCAGAACAACCACCTCTGGCCTTAATAACGGCCTCGATACGCTTGGGCATTGAGTCAAACAGAGCTTGGATGGCGTGTACAGGTACAGCTGCCCATGCAGCTTCAACACGATACCACAGTTCATCAAGAGTAGTGACTGGCGTATTGTGACGAGCCGGTTGCTCGGCCACCATTGACCAGACGTTTTCAATTGGTGAAAGAACTGGAGAATGTGCTGGCCAGGGCAGCAGTCGAACATTTTCTGCACCCAGAAAGACATGTACAGGACCTGCAACATGCGGTCGTGCATTATCCTGCTGAAATGTAGGGTTTCGCAGGGATCGAATGAAGGGTAGAGCCACGGGTCGTAACACATCTGAAATGTAACGTCCACTGTTCAAAGTGCCGTCAATGTGAACAAGAGGTTGATACGGGTGATACGCTAGTATGGCGATGACGAATACACGCTTCCCATGGGCGTTCACCGCGATGTAGCCAAACACGGATGCGACCATCATGATGCTGTAAACAGAACCTCGACTCATCCGAAATAATGACGTTTTGCCATTTGTGCACCCAGGTTTGTCGTTGAGTACACCATCGCAGGCACTCCTGTCTGTGATGCAGCGTCAAGGGTAACCGCAGCCATGGTCTCCGAGCTGATAGTCCATGCTGCTGCAAACGTCGTCAAACTGTTCGTGCAGATGGTTGTTGTCTTGTAAACGTCCCCATCTGTTGACTCAGGGATCGAGACGTGGCTGCACGATCCGTTACAGCCATGCGGATAAGATGCCTGTCATCTCGACTGCTAGTGATACGAGGCCGTTGGGATCCAGCACGGCGTCCCGTATTACCCTCCTGAACCCACCGATTCCATATTCTGCTAACACTCATTGGATCTCGACCAACGCGAGCAGCAATGTCGCGATACGATAAACCTCAATCGCGATAGGCTACAATCGGACCTTTATCAAAGTCGGAGGGGGGCAGTGCACAAATGGTTTAATTCATACTTAACTGGAAGAATGCAGAAAGTTGAAATAAGTGGTTCATGTAATGTTAAAACAACAGCTGATTCCTCAAACTGGGGGGCTATCAAGTACGGGGTCCCACAGGGTTCGGTCTTAGGTCCTTTGCTGTTATTGATATACATTAATGACTTACCATTCCACATTGATGAAGGTGCAAAGTTAGTTCTTTTTGCTGATGATACTAGTATAGTAATAATATCCAAAATCCAAGAACTAAGTGATGTAATTGTAAATGATGGTTTTCACAAAATTATTAAGTGGTCTCAGCAAACGGGCTCTCTTTAAATTTTGATAAAACACAGTATATACAGTTCCGTACAGTAAATGGCACAACTCCAGTAATAAATATAGACTTTGAACAAAAGTCTGTAGCTAAGGTAGAATTTTTAAAATTTTTCGGTGTGTCCATTGATGAGAGGTTAAACTGGAAGCAACACATTGATGGTCTGCTGAAACGTCTGAGTTCAGCTACGTATGCTATTAGGGTTATTGCAAATTTTGGTGATAAGAATCTCAATAAATTAGCTTACTATGCCTACTTTCATTCACTGCTTTCGTATGGCATCATATTCTGGGGTAATTCATCGTTGAGTAGAAAAGTATTCATTGCTCAAAACGTGTAATCAGAATAATTGCTGGAGCCCACCCACAGTCATCCTGCAGACATCTATTTAAGGATTTAGGGATCCTCGCAGTAACCTCACAGTATATACATTCACTTATGAAATTTGTTGTTAATAATCCAACCCAGTTCAAAAGTAATAGCAGTGTGCATAGCTACAACACCAGGAGAAAGGATGGTCTTCACTATGCGGGGTTAAATCTGACTTTGGCACAGAAAGGGGTAAATTATGCTGCCACAAAAGTCTTTGGTCACCTATCAAACAGCATCAAAAGCCTGACAGATAGCCAACAAATATTTAAAAATAAATTAAAAGAATTTCTAGATGACAACTCCTTCTACTCATTGGCTGAATTTTTAGATATAAAAGGAAGGAAGGAAAAAAAAACCAACTTAAACATTAGTGTCATGCAATATTTTGTGTAATGTAATATATTGTACAGACATCTTTTATTAACCTGACACGTTCCACATCATTACGAAGTGTCGTATTCATGATCTATGGAACAAGTATTAATCTAATCTAATCTAATCGGAAACGTGATGGTACACATTTCTGTTCCTTACAAGAGGCTAAACAACAACGTTTCACCAGGCACCACCGGTCAAATGCTGTTTGTGTATGAGAAATCGGTTGGAAACTTTCCTCATGTCAGCAAGTTGTAGGTGTCGCCACCGGCGCCAACCTTGTGTGAATGCTCTGAAAAGTTAATCATTTGCATATAACAGCATCTTCTTCCTGTCGGTTAAATTTCGCGTATGTAGCACGTCATCTTCGTGGTGTAGCAATTTAATAGCCAGTAGTGTACTATATATCAACGACTGTAGAATACGGCAGTTAATCAATAGTCTAACGAAAGGGGCTTGAGAGGTGAGCTCTACACCTTTCTTCTAAGCATTGTGAGAAAACATATTATAACTCTCACATACGTCTCATGAGGTGACTGCAATGAGAATATTAGGGGCTAATACGAAGGTTTCTCCAAACAGACAATCAGCAGCACAAGTTCTGTCTTTTGTTTACTCGGTAAATATAGGACGACATTTTTCCATGAGTTTTGTGAGCCTACTAATGGATGGAGTGACATCTTAAAAGATAGTCTAAATTTACATTAAGGTGTCTATGCTTGCTTCGGAAGCCATCGTACGGTGTGTGGTGGAGGGTATCCCATACCACTACTGGTCATTTCCTTTCCTATTCCAGTCACAAATAGAGTGAGGGAGAAAAAGTCTGTCTATATCTCTCTGTATGAGCGTTAATTTCTCGTATCTTATGTTTGTGGACCGTAGGTGAAATGTATGTTGGTGACAGTAGAATATTTCTGCAGTCAGCTTCAAATGTCGGATCTCAATAGTGTTCCTTGAAAACAACATCGCATTCCCTGCAGGGATTCCCATTTGAGTTCTCAAGGCATTTGCCCGCTTATTTACAGAAGGGATAAAGGGACGCATATTGTTCAACATCCTGATATTTACCCCAGCGGCATTTAACTGGCCAGTCCCTCTGAGAAGCATAGGAAAACTTTTGCGAGTCTGGAATCATTAACAGCTTGCTGGCACGGTGAGCAGTGGGTTGTTGGCCGGGAGCAGTATAATCCTGACACGTGGATGGAGGCACGTAAACCGATGGCCGTGGTGGCAGCTTTTTTTATGCAATCCAGTGGCGAAGGCGGCGCGGGCTGGAAAGGTGGCGGGGAGAAGAAGAGAGTGAAACATCCTACTGCTCTTACAGACCGACAGGTTTCAGCAGGTTTAGCTCAGGAGTAGTATACCAGAATTCTAAGTGACTTAATTCCACCAGTATGACAAGGCAACCAAGACAAAGAACACAATTAGCACGGATGTCTTCAGCTATTTGACCACAGTTACCACCCATTTTGGTATCACAGGAAGTGACTATACAGGGTGTTACAAAAACGTACGGCCAAACTTTCAGGAAACATTCCTGACACACAAATAAAGAAAAGATGTTATGTGGACATGTGTCCGGAAACGCTTAATTTCCATGTTAGAGCTCATTTTAGTTTCGTTAGTATGTACTGTACTTCCTCGATTAACCTCCAGTTGGCCCAATTGAAGAAAGGTAATGTTGAATTCGGTGCTTGTGTTGACATGCGACTCATTGCTGTACAGCAAGCACATCAGTACGTAGCATCAACAGGTTAGTGTTCATCACGAACGTGGTTTTGCAGTCAGTGCAATGTTTACAAATGCGGAGTTGGCAGATGCCCATTTGATGTATGGATTAGCACGGGGCAATAGCCGTGGCGCGGTACGTTTGTATCGAGACAGATTTCCAGAACGAAGCTGTCCCGACGGGAAGGCGTACGAAGCAATTCGAAGCAATTGATCGGCGTCTTAGGGAGCACGGAACATTCCAGCCTATGACTCGTAACTGGGGAAGACCTAGAACGACGAGGACACCTGAAATGGGCAAGGCAATTCTTCGTGCAGTTGACGATAACCCTAATGTCAGCGTCAGAGAACTTGCTGCTGTATAAGGTAACGTTGACCACGTCACTGTATGGAGAGTGCTATGGGAGAACCAGTTGTTTCCGTACCACGTACAGCGTGTGCAGGCACTATCAGCAGCTGATTGGCTTCCACGGGTACACTTCTGCGAATGGTTCATCCAACTATGTGTCAATCCTCATTTCAGTGCAAATGTTCTCTTTACGAATGAGGCTTCATTCCAACGTGATCAAATTGTAAATTTTCACAGTCAACATGTGTGAGCTGACGAGAATCCACACGCAATTGAGCAATCACGTCATCAACACAGATTTTCTGTGAACGTTTGGGCAGGCATTGTTGGTGATGTCTTGATTGGGCCCCATGTTCTTCCACCTACGCTCAGTGGAGCACATTATCATGATTTCATACGGGATACTCTACCTGTGCTGATAGAACATGTGCCTTGACAAGTACGACACAACATGTGGTTCATGCACGATGGAGCTCCTGCACATTTCAGTCGAAGTGTTCGTACGCTTCTCAACAACAGATTCGGTGACCGATGGATTGGTAGAGGCGGACCAATTCCATGACCTCCACGCTCTCCTGACCTCAACCCTCTTGACTTTCATATATGGGGGCATTTGAAAGCTCTTGTCTACGCAACCCCGGTACTAAATGTAGAGACTCTTCGTGCTCGTATTGTGGACGGCTGTGATACAATACGCCATTCTCCAGGGCTGCATCAGGGATTCCATGCGACGGAGGGTGGATGCATGTATCCTCGCTAACGGAGGACATTTTGAACATTTCCTGTAACAAAGTGTTTGAAGTCACGCTGGTAAGTTCTGTTGCTGTGTGTTTCCATTCCATGATTAATGTGATTTGAAGAGAAGTAATAAAACGAGCTCTAACATGGAAAGTAAGCATTTCCGGACACATGTCCACATAACATATTTTCTTTCTTTGTGTGTGAGGAATGTTTACTGAAAGTTTGGCCGTACCTTTTTGTAACACCCTGTATAGCCTGTGGCAAGCCTCCAGAGACGTCACGGAAGCTTCTATCAGTTACTTGGGGAGTGTAATCTGACAGCAGGAAAAAAATTACTCGCCATGCAATGGGACTCTCACCATCAACTTAATTAATTGGCCTATTAATTTGGTATCAATCAGGTGTCGCTAGGTGGGAGGTAGCGAGCGCAAGAGTACCACGAATATGATTCCAGAGTTGGAGCGATAATCAGGTGTTTTGTCTTTGCTACGAGATCTTTTAACGAAATTTCAATCTCTAACCCACACAGGGAGAGGTGACTATCGTAATAAAATCAGCTATATTACCGCATTTGTAAAGTGATCGTAGTATGAACCTGATATTTGCAACTTCTCTGTGCTGTTACCTTGAGAGAATTTATGTGATGAAACATTTGTTTACTTTAAGAGAGTTTGAAAGCGGGGAGGCATCGTGTGACAGAGGTAAAGCATGTTCTTAGCACTCCGTCATGTGCCAAATATGAATTTAATATTCTAGTCCTGTGATGCAGGACGTAGCAGTTCTTAAGCTGATAAGAAAAGATATTTTTGTACCTGATGACAGAATTTTTAGAGGAAATGTAACCTAAGCCATAGTGTTGCACAGGATTTTCACAAGTAACGATACTTCAACGATGTGAAAACGCGTGTATGGTCATGTCTTCTGTCTTCAAAAATAGCTCCCACAAAAGGGAGGAATCTAGATTTCACGTGAGAAATTCGAGGTATATTGACAAAACAACTTTCCCATTTTGGATTTTGTAAATTGAGGAGTCTATGTCAGAGTAGGGACTGGAGTTACTCCCAGTCACGCAGCATTGTGACAGTCAGAGATGGGAGTGGTCACGAGGGGGTCGGGCAACCAGAAGTTGAGGCTTATGTTCATTGCGAGCAGCGGTTTCTCGGCTGACCAGCTCTTTAAATACACAATACACTCGGTATATGGTGCTGGACTAGACTAGAGGTGACTGGTCAGTTTTTTTCCCTCTTGAGACACTGTGTTCAGGTAAGACAATGAGCACCACATTTGTGAAAAATATCATATATTTCCCATGGTTCTGTTAGTATGTGACATGTCACTCGTAAATAGGTGTAAGTGTGTTTCATTCCCAAATGATGTTCCCACAGGAGTCCTGTGTATAGGGGCAGGGAGTTACGCGCACTGAGACAGTGGGTCACTGTCCTAATATTATTACACATCCTTATGTTCCACCCAGGAGCTATTCACTTGTAGACCGGCAAAAAGCTACTCACCTGTACTTCAATGATAGCTTGCTGTCCTATTATTATTACCCATCCTTCCCATAGAGGGATATTGGCTCGACTGGTTGGAGCAACTGTCTAGTGCTAGACCAGGGCTTCCTAACCTTTTCAGCTGGCGGACCCCTTCTTCAGTCGATAACCCATGGCGGACCCCTAGTCAGTCAAGACCACAGTAACTTTAAATTTCAGAGCGAAACCCATAGGAACTGAAAGCTTCTTAATGCAAGTGCCATGTTCCCAGTGGCCCTCCCCCCCCCCCCCCCCCCCAAAGTATCAATAGTCTTTGGTTTAGAGATGAATGAAAACAACTTGAAATTAACGATCCAGTTTGAATTCCCACTGTATCCAGACAATTACTAGCGGATTTACTCCCTTTATTCAACACACTATAGCCTGATTAAAATACTTAGTAATTGACATTTCACATGTTGGAGCTGCCTTCCTCCAAGAGCAATCAACGTCACGTCCAAACTGTTCGCTGTTGATAAGCTGCCGCTTGTGGTCTGTTCACTTCCACTGTTTGGCTACTGTTGTGTAAGGACCATGCATATTTCGTAACAGTCGCGCGCGCGCGCGTGTGTGTGTGTGTGTGTGTGTGTGTGTGTGGTTTTTCGTGAAACCCAAAGAAAAATGTTCAAATGTATGTAAAGCCTAGGGGACTTAACTGCTGAGGTCATCAGTCCCTAGTCTTACACACTATTAACCCAAGTTTAACTTCCACTAAGGACAACACACACACACACACACACACACACACACACACACACACGCACATGCCCGAGGGAGGACTCTAACCTCTGGCGGGAACGATCGCATAGTCCACGACGACATGGCGCCTTAGACTGCACGGCCATTCTGCGCGGCTGTGAAGAAAAGAGGCAGACCCATGATTCAGGATTCAAACACATCACGAAAGAAAAGAGGCCAAGGAATTGCCTTTAAAGGACTATTGTGACATTTATTGTGCAATGTGTGGGAATACATTCACCCAGTTTACATGCGTTACCAAAACCGGATTTCGTAAGCCGATGTCTCAGTTCCGCTCTTGGTTGGTCAGGTAAACACTTCAAAATCGATTCTGGAAATCTGCTTTTATAAAGCCGTTTTCGAGTTCCACAATCGATTTTCGTGCCCATGTAAACAGCTCGGAAAGTCTAGTTATTTTTACGTCTTTGCGTATCTACTGAATGGTAGCTGTCAGTCCATAACCGGTAGCTAGCAGGCGGCGTTGCAACAGTGTACTGTCAGTTGGTAGCTGGCAACTGGCAGGCAGCGTGGCAACAGTTTAGCCACAGCTGACAACTTCAACTATTACTTGGACACTATATCTTGGCAGTCAGCCTCGACTGTAAACAAATTAGGAAAACAAACAAACAGACTCTCTTATTTCTATATAAGAATACAAAGTATTTCACAGAACGTAAGACTTTTTTCTCAAAGGAAACAATTCTGGCAGGGGATGTTTACCTTTTACAAGGTGGCACGTGAAAAGTCCTCATTTGTTTACACTCGCAGCCAGTTGCCACAATATAGTGTCAGAGTAATAGCAAATAATTGTAATTGAAGAAGAGGCAGGCCATACTTTTAACTGAGACGACGGAATATATTATAAAGAAAAGAAATTAGCTTTAGAGATCATTTTAATTTTCGTAACAAAAATATCAGTCCCAACAGAATTCAATTAATAATTATTTTGTAAATGATAGAAGACAGAAACAAAATTCCCACAGGGTTATAGTTCAGGAGCGTTCACTGAGCATCTACGAAGAAAAATGCTTTCTTCTTTACTATAGATGAGTCTGTAGGACTAATAATGGAATCCTAATGTAATGGTTGAGGGTGCTTCTGCTGACGCAATTTTGAAAAGTTGGGTTCAATTCTTGACAACTGGAGACGGATGTCTGGTTCCGCATCTAGACAGCTTCGGTATTTAGTTTTGTGGGCAGCATAGATCGAGACTCCAGATTCACACATGTATGTTGTGGCAAACGGAAGAAGTACCCGTTTTGCCTTTTCAACAAGGGGTAGTATTTCTTCTTATCCAAACGGATCCAAAGTGTGAGTAACCGTCAATGTCAAAACTTGATTTCAAGGTAGTGTCTGTGGCAATTTCTATCAACAACTCATATTCATTTGCTGATAGAATGTTCGGCTTTTTGGATACAGTGAATGAATTGACCACCCATTCGTATTTCTGCAGCTGTTGGGAAATTATGTTCCAACAATGACATCAAGCTTCGGAGATGTTCCAGGATTTGATGAAACAAATTCTTCCCAAGCGCCAATGTTTTGTTTTTCAAAAACTCCTTGAGAAGAGGAAAACACTCTACCTCCACCTCCTCGACACTCTCTGCCCAATAACTGATTTTCCTCTTGAATGCTCGAACTTTGTCGATAGCAGTGACCTTTGTTTCACTTTGCTCTTGGAGTGAAATATTCATTTCGTTAAAAAAAAAAGTTCAAATGTGTGTGAAATCTTATGGGACTTAACTGCTAAGCTCATCAGTCCCTAAGCTTACACACTACTTAACCTAAATTATCCTAAGGACAAACACACACACCCATGCCCGAGGGAGGACTCGAACCTCTGCTGGGACCAGCCGCACAGTCCAAGACTGCAGTGCCTAAGACCGCTCGGCTAATCCCGCGCGGCATTCATTTCGTTCATTTTGGAGAAAATATCTGGCAAATAGGCAAGTATACACTGCAATTTTCGTCATTAATAAGGTCTGCTAATTTGGTGTTATGCTCCAAAAGGAAAGCTAAGACTTCCAATCTTAATTCGTACAACCGAGAGAGTGCATTCCCACGTGAGAGCCATCTCACTTCTGTCTGGAGAAGCAGGGAATGATGAAGGCTTGTAGGGAAGCAGCCTACTCACGCTGTAGTAAATTCACATCAGTTTCCATTGTGTGCCAGCCAGTCTGCTGTAACTAGCTCTGACGTCATAAATGTTGCGCAATACCTTAAAAATCAAGCAAATGACCTAAAACTTTTCTAGCATGTCAGGAATAATACTAAATTAATGTGTGTTAAATATCAGTTCGATAACTTCAGCCATTTTCGAAATTTGGACGTTTTTCTGAAAAAATCATTGGCGCAACAGAAAAGAGCTAGAGACTTCAAAATTTATGTTTAGATTCATCTTTCATAATGATTTAATAAAAACAGTACTTTGGATTTCACAAATTAAGATTTTAGTGGAAATTCATGATTTTCTGGTTTTCATCTCAAAACTGAAGGAAGCAAGATAGATTAAGTAGGCTAATAAATAAGGCTAGGATGTTTAGATTTAAATAGGTTGGAGGTCCGCTATGACTATGAAGATGTGAAAAGTTTCTTTTGAATACCTATAAAATTATAGCGATAGCGGATCTCAAAAGGGCCAGTTCAGAGCTCATCTACTGCGTGCAGTGTAATTTAATTAATTCTCTCGGCCAAAATATTTAACTTAGCCACGTCAAAATTTTATTATCAATACTTACCTGCGTGCTGAATGCACGTTTAAATTAAGAGCTTCATCGGCCATCAGCAAAAGAAGCTATAAATTATTATGTAACTTGAAGTGGTGCGTTACTAGCCCAGCGGCTAGTTGGGAGAGCCGATTTGATCAGGCGTTCCCTTAGTAGTCCGCACGGTGGCTTTATATATAAGAACGCTGTGCGAGGAAGCAAGGCCCCAGTTCTCTCCAGACGCTGAATGACACGCCATCTGTGTCGGGAGTCGCGTCGTATCGGTATCACTGCTACAAACAGCCTCGGGTGCCGTATTAAGTTACTAGAGATACGCGGAACCATGAAAACATTTCAAGTGAAGTGTTAATTCTGGGATGATTTTCATTATCTAGCTTCAGTTTGCGTATTGTCGTATTTTCACGTGCCGTCGCGGGACAGACATTCTACCAAATATTACTATCCTGCACTAAAAGACTGTCGGCGATGGAACCTCCAAAAGAAACTGAGGTTAAACTTATATCAGAACCCATGTCTGTTGAGGGAACTGTAAATCCAGACAACGGTTCAAGTGTAAATATGCATGAAAGTAGTAATGTTAAAGTGAAATATGAAGTATTGTCTCCTGACAGTAGTGTGCGAAGGGGCAATGATTCAATAATAGAGACCCCTGTAGTAAAGCAGAAAGTAGAAATTGTAAATTTATTGGATGATAGTTTCTCTGATGAATTAAAAATGAAACAGCCATCAGAGATGGTAGAGTTTAAGAAGGAGCAGTTAGATATGACTAATCAATCAGAAGTTTCATTTAGTTTTGACGATTCTGGTATTGGAGCTAGTTTTTTGTCACTTGAGTGTGATAAAAAGCCAGCTAGTGAGCAACCCAAAAATGCTGGGGCTATTGATTTAAATGTTATATTACAAGCAATAGCTGCCAGTAATGCACAAATGACAGCTGAATTAAAGTCTGAAATAACTGAGGTCAAAAACAGTAATGCTGAATTAAAGTCTGAGATTGTGGCCAGCCAAACAAATTTTAATAAACGATTGGAGGTAATGGACGATACCTTGAAGGCTGGTTGCAATAAGTTGAAAGAGGATCTAGACAGTTTGAATTATAAGATTGATTACAACCATGAGGATATTAAGAAAAAGGTTGCTCAACAATTTTCTGAAATGTATAAAACAGTAAAATCCGAAGTTGCTGAGGTTCGCAAGGACTTCCAAATGGAAGATGCGAAGCTGGAGCACAAGTTAACAGAAAAGATCGAGGCAGAGTCTGAACTGTGCTCAGATAGGTTTAAAGATGTTAATATAAAAGTAAACATACACTCCTGGAAATGGAAAAAAGAACACATTGACACCGGTGTGTCAGACCCACCATACTTGCTCCGGACACTGCGAGAGGGCTGTACAAGCAATGATCACACGCACGGCACAGCGGACACACCAGGAACCGCGGTGTTGGTCGTCGAATGGCGCTAGCTGCGCAGCATTTGTGCACCGCCGCCGTCAGTGTCAGCCAGTTTGCCGTGGCATACGGAGCTCCATCGCAGCCTTTAACACTGGTAGCATGCCGCGACAGCGTGGACGTGAACCGTATGTGCAGTTGACGGACTTTGAGCGAGGGCATATAGTGGGCATGCGGGAGGCCGGGTGGACGTACCGCCGAATTGCTCAACACGTGGGGCGTGAGGTCTCCACAGTACATCGATGTTGTCGCCAGTGGTCGGCGGAAGGTGCACGTGCCCGTCGACCTGGGACCGGACCGCAGCGACGCACGGATGCACGCCAAGACCGTAGGATCATACGCAGTGCCGTAGGGGACCGCACCGCCACTTCCCAGCAAATTAGGGACACTGTTGCTCCTGGGGTATCGGCGAGGACCATTCGCAACCGTCTCCATGAAACTGGGCTACGGTCCCGCACACCGTTAGGCCGTCTTCCGCTCACGCCCCAACATCGTGCAGCCAGCCTCCAGTGGTGTCGCGACAGGCGTGAATGGAGGGACGAATGGAGACGTGTCGTCTTCAGCGATGAGAGTCGCTTCTGCCTTGGTGCCAATGATGGTCGTATGCGTGTTTGTCGCCGTGCAGGTGAGCGCCACAATCAGGACTGCATACGACCGAGGCACACAGGGCCAACACCCGGCATCATGGTGTGGGGAGCGATCTCCTACACTGGCCGTACACCACTGGTGATCGTCGAGGGGACACTGAATAGTGCACGGTACATGCAAACCGTCATCGAACCCATCGTTCTACCATTCCTAGACCGGCAAGGGAACTTGCTGTTCCAACAGGACAATGGACGTCCGCATGTATCCCGTGCCACCCACCGTGCTCTAGAAGGTGTAAGTCAACTACCCTGGCCAGCAAGATCTCCGGATCTGTCCCCCATTGAGCATGTTTGGGACTGGATGAAGCGTCGTCTCACGCGGTCTGCACGTCCAGCACGAACGCTGGTCCAACTGAGGCGCCAGGTGGAAATGGCATGGCAAGCCGTTCCACAGGACTACATCCAGCATCTCTACGATCGTCTCCATGGGAGAATAGCAGCCTGCATTGCTGCGAAAGGTGGATATACACTGTACTAGTGCCGACATTGTGCATGCTCTGTTGCCTGTGTCTATGTGCCTGTGGTTCTGTCAGTGTTATCATGTGATGTATCTGACCCCAGGAATGTGTCAATAAAGTTTCCCCTTCCTGGGACAATGAATTCACGGTGTTCTTATTTCAATTTCCAGGAGTGTATGTCAAGCAGACATATATGCAATCAAAACTGATACTACTCATATTGTACAGAGAGTAGATAATGTGGAAATGAAAGTAGAAAATATAAGTACTAACATTGCTAACATTGAGTGTAAAATAGCTTCAGTAACTTCTGGTAATGGTAGTATACAGCAAGTTGTAGCTGCAAATGCCGCTTTTATCGGGTGTCGGCAGTTCTTGCGGTTCGATCCAGATAAAAATATCCATCCGCTAGATTTCTGGAACGATTTTGAAGATGTGATTCCACCAACTTGGTCTGAGCGAGAGAAAATCTCATTTGTTAGAAGCCATTTAGCAGGTGACGCCATGCGTTGGTCAGCTGATGTTATGTTGAAGTGTAAAACATTAGCGGAGTTTAAAACAGCTTTCATTAATGAGTATTGGTCTAGCAATAAGCAAAATGAAGTGTTGAGAGAATTTTGGAATGGAAAACGCTTCAATGCAGGCAAGGAGTCCATTAAAGAGTTTGCTAGGTCATGGATTTCACGTTTGTCACATTTGGACGAAAAGCTGAAACCTGAAATGATTATACTAGGCCTTGAAGCCAAACTGCCATGGTATTGGCAAACTAGAATTATATCAGCCCCTAGAGACAATCTGGATCGTTTCATTGAGTATTTGGAACGTGTAGAACGTATTGCTGCCAATGAGGAGCAAGCACGTAATAACCGAAATGCCAATAACAATAACAGTAATTTTAGGAACGAGCAAAATGGCAATGTAAACATCAGAACAGTAGGTGATCGCCATCCTAAGAGAGGTAGGAATTGGGGAAATAATTATCAGAACCAACAATGGCGTCCAAGGGATAATTATTTTGTTCCAAACAGAAATATGCATGTAAACAACAGTACGGAAAGTAATGCTATGCCAGTTAACTATAATGAAAATAAAGGAAACAGTAGTAGGCCGAGGCAGGAAAACTAGTTCCCGTCTATGAGGACACTGGCGCTCACCAGGCGGTTACTTTTCCTAAGCCAGTAGTTACGGGAATTGGTAAGACAAAGCAGAATACTCAAACTGAACAGGTGGATGAAGTGTCGGTAGCATCTAAGGATACAACAGAAATATTAGATCACTCACAGTATTAGATAGATACCGTGTTAGAGACGCTTTCTAAGTGGGAAGAGAAAGAGAAGGCGCAGCAGTGTAACGATAGGGAGGAGCTACAAAATACTGAATTGACAGGTGAAGAAGCAGTAGAAATTCATGCTTATATTTACGATGAAGATGATGTGCTCTTATCTAAAGTGCCTGTGCAGGATGTTGATAATGTACTAATAGATTTAGGACAGGAGATAAGTGAGAATGTAGAGGGTAGGCTGTTGAGGGTCGATGAACCCAGTAGCTGTGACCAGTTGTCACTTGAGAAGGAAACCGACGATAATGGTAAAAGTGGTTTAGCTGTAACTAGTGTTATGCCCGGTCTGGAGACGCAGAATCGCTCAGACTACAGTAATTTGGGTTATGTTCAGCAAACTAAATGTAATGAAGTCGTGCGGTGTTTCGATTTAAAATTAATTGACCGACTGGAAA
This sequence comes from Schistocerca serialis cubense, assembly GCF_023864345.2. Taxonomy (NCBI): domain Eukaryota; kingdom Metazoa; phylum Arthropoda; class Insecta; order Orthoptera; family Acrididae; genus Schistocerca; species Schistocerca serialis. The sequence goes on along the minus strand of NC_064640.1, from coordinate 88,584,234 downwards.
AAGCAGCTGAAAATGTAATTCAGGAAACCCCTACACACTGTGACCTAAATGTAATGAAGACAGATGTCGATCACTTTAGTTGGAGACAAATCCAAAAGGAACTACTAGATGAATTTGAGGAACCACCTGTACAACCTAGAATAAGCCACCCTATAATAATAGTGAATATATTGGGTATCAATGTACGTTGTCTCTTAGACAGTGGAAGTGAAGTGAGTGCGATATCTCAGTCCTTTTTTGATGCATTACCTGGTAAAGACAAGCTTACAGTAATGAGGGTATCAGGACTAAGAATAATTGGTGCTACTGGCAAGGTGTCAAAAACGATAAAGCAAGAAGCTTTGCTGCCCTTTAACATTAATGGTAATTTAATTGATCATCCATGTTTAATTGTAAACAATCTCAGTATTGAGGTTTTAATTGGCATAGATTTCTTGTCAAAATATCAGAGTGTTGTTGACTTTGAAAGAAGCCAGTTAAAAATGGTCTTGCCAATAACCGGAGTAATTATAGTACCTTTTAGTGATAAACATGTAGTAACTGATGATGAAACTTGGGAGCTGCCTATACGAGTTCTGAAAAATAGGAGGTATTGGGACGAAGGTGTTAATCTTAGTAACAGTAAGCTAAACACAGAAGAAGAGGAAGAAGCAATTATTGTGGACAAAATAGAAGCTAAATTGCAGGAAATCACTAAGATTTCAGACAATCAAAACGAAGAAATGAGACAGGTTCTAAAAAGGCATCATAAAGTATTTTCAGATCGACGTGGCGTAGTCATAGGTAGTGAATGAATGCTGTAGGGAGGAGGTTGTTCTGTAACCTCTACACAGTGTGGCAGCTATGCAGTCCCAGCTGTGTGAGATCTTCTTTCCCATTTCAGATCTCACTCATTCTTCCTCTTTCCTGTCCTCAAAAATTTCGACCTCTTCTTTCATACATTAAATTTTCCGTTATGACTATCAATACAGCATTAAACCAATGAATGCTGTAGGGAGGAGGTTGTTCTGTAACCTCTACACAGTGTGGCAGCTGTGCAGTCCCAGCTGTGTGAGATCTTCTTTCCATTTCAGGTCTCACTCATTCTTCATCTTTCCTATCCACAAAAATTTCGACCTCTTCTTTCCAGACATGAAAATTTTCTGTCATGGCTATCAAGCCATGAGTTATGTAACCATTCTATCTACCGATTAGTGAAGAAAAATACCTAATGTGACAAACCTAATAGTGACAAACAAGAGAGAAGTATGACGTAATTAAGATATAAAATGTATTTGAGTAACAAGTATGTATAGAACCCAGGTAATATAGTAACTACAAAGTGTTGTTTTATTGGGAATGGTCCACCAACAGTAATTTAAAAAGATATATGAATTCATGTACAAGCAGGATCTGAAGTGGTAGTGAAACATATTGTATGCAATAGAGCTAACTAATAAATAGTAAGGAAGAGATTGCTTAGTGTTAGGAAAAATATGCAGATAAGTTGTAAAATTAAACTCACCTGGTGTAGCAAGGAAAGGCAGTGTAATAGAATTGAGCAGTGTTTGTGGTTGAGACGTGAAGGACACGTCCCTGAAGTATTTATAAGGTTGGAGCTGGCCATTATTTTAGTGTAGTGTGTGACAGGATACACCTACACGTATTGAGGTTATGAGTTGGAGGCGTGAATGCGACCATAGGTACCCTTATGTTAGATGAGACAGAGCAACTCATGGTGTCCTATAGGTTTAAGGAATTTAGCATTACGCTCGTCCATAATTACTTGATGCACTTTAGTGGTAGGTCTGCGAGAGACTACCTGAGGTTTCAGCGTCCTATCGAGTGGAAATGGATTGCGACGCGAGCAAACTAATCAGCTGCAATACACTATGAATATGAAATAAATGTGCTATCCTATGCTTTAAATATTAATAGAGTGAGTGTTAAATAAGTACATACACTAGCAAAATAAATAAATAACATACTGACAGACGTGAAACATTATTTTAGCTCAGCATAAATACACTTCAAAGTAAGTAAGTACCTAATTGCAGATGTGAAACTGACAACAGCAGAGGACCAATAAGTGGATTTAGTAGTCAACTAAACGTAGTGTGTTTTGAACACTCACAACTGTACTATTACCAAAAGTTACTCACATGTACAAAGAAGCTGAGAAAACAACCACTAATCATACTCATACTATCTCTAAGAATAAGGTAATCAAAGATGAGTCAGTTAAGTGCTTAAAATTCAAATGTATCAGGAATGTACCGAGCATTGGTTCAGTGTTCCGGCCCAGAAATAATAAATTCAGATTAAATATGATTTATGGTTATATGCCTTGAGCATAAATTTTCTCTAGTACATGACTAAAGGCGTTTTGAGCCATTTGTTTAACGATTTTATGACAGTTAAGTAGCCGCGAGAGTAATACTGAAAAAGTTCTGTTGACTTTGTTCCAGCAAAATATTGAAGGATAAAATGTATATATCCCCATTTCATTGTGACCCACCCATAGATATTAAGTGAACAGAGTCTGAGGCACTCTTTTTGTTTGTTCTACAGGACAAACCAGATAATGGCAGCCTGGTAGCTGCGTGAAAGTGTGGAGTGACTTGGACACAACTCACAGTGACCCCTCCCCTTTCCCCCAGGTAATTTAGAGAGAACGTGAAGGACGCACACCATAGCAACTTCCCCTCCTCTACCCTTGTGAATGGAAGTATAGAACGCCAGCCAAATCGGCTACAACCACGTGTGCAAAAATTATTTGTGAAATTTTCTTTCAGGTTTAGAAAAGACTGCTAAGAGATAATCATCTGTTTATGTATCATGTTATTTTATTTAAATTTGTGTATGTAAAAATGTATTTAATGGATCTAAGATTTTCATAATTTTTCAATTTGTATGTGTTTGTTTGTCTAAGGCAATATGTATGCCAAAATATTTCATTGACTTTGCTCAAAATTTTGAGTAATGACATTGTTTAAAAGGCAGTGAACATGCCTACAATTTAAATAATTAATGTAGGTAATCAGTTTTCTTTAATGTTTCTACAGGTTTATATTTCAATTTTGATTTTTCATAGGGAGTTAAACCGTACTCTTGCTTCCCTTTTTGTAATTAAATTTTTTTTTCATTCATTAACATTCATAAACAAAAAATTTAAGTAGAGTGTGATGTAGGGAAGCAGCTTACTCACGCTGTAGTAAATTCACATCAGTTTCCATTGTGTGCCAGCCAGTCTGCTGTAACTAGCTCTGACGTCATAAATGTTGCGCAATACCTTAAAAATCAAGCAAATGACCTAAAACTTTTCTAGCGTGTCAGAAGTAATACTAAATTAATGTGTGTTAAATATCAGTTCGATAACTTCAGCCATTTTCGAAATTTGGACGTTTTCTGAAAAAATCATTGGCGCAACAGAAAAGAGCTAGAGACTTCAAAATTTATATTTAGATTCATCTTTCATAATGATTTAATAAAAACAGTACTTTGGATTTCACAAATTAAGATTTTAGTGGAAATTCGTAATTTTCTGGTTTTCATCTCAAAACTGAAGGAAGCAAAATAGATTAAGTAGGCTAATAAATAAGGCTAGGATGTTTAGATTTAAATAGGTTGGAGGTCCGCTATGACTATGAAGATGTGAAAAGTTTCTTTTGAATACCTATAAAATTATAGCGATAGCGGATCTCAAAAGGGCCAGTTCAGAGCTCATCTACTGCGTGCAGTGTAATTTAATTAATACTCTCGGCCAAAATATTTAACTTAGCCACGTCAAAATTTTATTTTCAATACTTAACTGCGTGCTGAATGCACGTTTAAATTAAGAGCTTCATCGGCCATCAGCAAAAGAAGCTATAAATTATTATGTAACTTGAAGTGGTGCGTTACTAGCCCAGCGGCTAGTCGGGAGAGCCGATTTGATCAGGCGTTCCCTTAGTAGTCCGCACCGCGGCTTTATATATAAGAACGCTGCGCGAGGAAGCAAGGCCCCAGTTCTCTCCAGACGCTGAATGACACGCCATCTGTGTCGGGAGTCGCGTCGCATCGGTATCACTGCTACAAACAGCCTCGGGTGCCGTATTAAGTTACTAGAGATACGCGGAACCATGAAAACATTTCAAGTGAAGTGTTAATTCTGGGATGATTTTCATTATCTAGCTTCAGTTTGCGTATTGTCGTATTTTCAGGTGACGTCGCAGGACAGACATTCTACCAAATATTTAGCGTGGCGTTTGATGAAATATTTTCATCAAATTATGGCGAGCATTCTTTTTAACATTTAATTCGCACATTTATAGTTGCATCAGCGCATTAGACTCTGAACTGCTCTATTAGTTAGGTTGTAGGGATACTTGTGTTTTTTATCAGTGAATTTCAGAATATACTCAACTATTTTGGAAAATCGTTTTTGATTAGGAATCTCGGACAATCTCCTAATTCCTCAGAGCTATAAGCTGCAGCTATAATGGTATTCTCAGATGAAGTGGGCACTAGGAACTCTATTTACAGGCTTCACGTTTGTTAAATCACTTTCTGGGTGCTAAAAAAGTAAATGGAGAGCCAGTCTTGAGAACGGCGAAAGACAGCATTAACAACATTCTAAAAGCCTGAAACGGATTCAACATGCAAGCATTTATACAGCAATTAGATTTTTTTTTTACAAGTCATTCGCCGCCCCACAGGCTTCCCATATCTTCACACAGCATTGTGAAAAGTCTTGACTTCAACGGCCTTGATTTTATGTAGTTAATGATTTGAATGGATTCGTCTAAAACTTTCTCGAACGAAACAGACATTTGTTTCGTAGCTAAAGCGTATCTGTGGAGAGCACAATGACTACTGCTGCAATTCTTGGCGTTTTCTTTTATTTTCGTTATTGCTCCGACTGTAGGACCCGTCATAGGTTTTGCACCATCTGTGCACACATCTATGCAATTAGACCATGAAACTTCGTTAGTCCTTAAAAAATCATCCAGTAGACGGAATATTTCAGCACCTGTTATGTTGGCAGGTAGTGGTCTGCACAATAAGAGATCCTCCTCAAAACATCCAGAATAACCATAACGGACAAATGCCAATAAAATCGCTAATCGTGCAACATCAGTGGATTCATCTATCTGCAGAGGAAATGAATTGTGTTGGATGCGAGAAACAAGAGTGTCTTTCACATCATTTGACATGTCAACAATGCGTCTCTTGACAGTATTGTTTGATAATGGCACCGAAGATACAAGCTTTATTGCCTTTTCGTCTAGCATGCAAGAAACAATATCATTAACACACGGCTTTATGAGATTTTCTGTAATGGTATGAGCTTTGCCTGTTTCTGCGACTCGATAACTAACCAAGAAAGAAGCTTTTAATGAATTTTTATTAATTGTTTTTGCATGAGTTTTCATACAATGCTGATAAGCAGCTAGTTCAGCACTCTTCCTTTTGAAAAAAAATCGATGTCTTTAGCCTTCCTTGGCTCTGAGCACTATGGGACTCAACATCTTAGGTCATAAGTCCCCTAGAACTTAGAACTAGTTTTTTCGTTTTACTTACGCTTCTTGGTTATTCCACTTCCACAGGATATTGAAACCAATGGAGTACTTGCAGCGTTTTCACATAATAAATCCGGCTGTGGAGCATCTTGTGATTGTTCTTCCTTCGGTCGTCCTCCCTTCTCATTCATTTCAACCGGAAACTCCCCTTGTTGTGAAGGCGACAGAGAAACTGCACCCTTCTTCAATGATCCTGACTTCAGCCACCGATACATGTTAGAAGTAATAAACTGGTCAAAAATCGTCTTATGAAATAGGTAGTGCACTGATAAAGCAAGTTTAACATTTAATGATGCCTGGGGCCGCATACGTGCCAGCGAGCGCTTTGATTGGTCGACAAAGCTCGCTCCGCGCATGCGTAAATGGTTTCAGCGTATCTAGCGCCGTGAGCCGGCGCACAACGACCCCCCGTATTGTCGCGAAACAGTCGATCAGAGAAGCCACATTCTCCGGCACTGAACTGTATATGCATTCTCACTTACGAACCGCAAAGGCTGCTTGGGAATACGACCTAAAGTAAAGGTACACGTTTTTCACACAAAAAATAGTGATGAATTTGATTTTCACATTTTTATTCAATAATTTTACTCATTATTTTACACGATTTGGTGAAAGGTGGCCGCGGACCCCCTAGAAAGAGCAAGCGGACCCCTAAGGGGTCCGCGGACCACACGTTGGGAAGCCCTGTGCTAGACTAACAGCGAAAATATCCACTCCACATCCAGCAGGTATTGACGAAACTGGATGGAGCTACTGTCTAGTGCTCGATCAATGGCAGCTACCCCTGCTCAACTCAAATGCTTTAAATAAACAATGTTCTGCACTGTGTACAAAATAAAGACTTATGTCCATCCTACCGGGCACAGACTGAAGCTCACTCACAAGAGGAGGAGAATAGGGAAAGAGGGTTAATGGTGGATAGGTTATTGGGGAGGTTTAATGGCGTTCTCTGGTAATAGTGTTGTGAACTGTCTTAGTTGGTCCCTGAATCTCAAGGTGAACACACAAAATTTGATATTCCCACGAATAAATTTTAATTTCTCGCCAAAATTTCAATTTCCACCATTTCGTCGGGAGGGGGGGGAAGGGGAAGAAGGGAGGAGTGGGGTGAGGTGGAATGGGGTCGGGTGGGGTGGTGGGGAAGTGAGCCACCTGCCGGCTTAGGAAAACCCATGATGGCATAAGGGATTGGGATAATTAAACGATCAATTAATTAATTTGCATAATTAATTTGATATCAATTTGTTATGAAAAGTGACGTAGAATACAGTTTGCTCTTCTACTTCTAGATTCAATATGAATAACAAAAAATACTTCTTGGATAGGTATAGAAACTGATGTAATGCATTAAAATTTGTGCCCAGGCCAGGGCTTGATCCCAAGTCTCCTGCTTTCTAGGCAGATGAGCCATCCACTAAACCACTCTGACATTCTTGCTAACACAGGTGCGTGGACTACCCTATTCTAAAGCCCTCCCTAACACAAACTTCAATTCACACCTCAATCCATCTTGATTTTCCCCATCTTAAATCGTCAGTATTGCCGAGGCTATCCGATATTGGAACAGCACCCCAGCTTTGTGTGCAATGGGCTGCTATTCCGATATTGGTGAGCCTCTCCAATACTGACGATTTAAGATGGGGAAAATTAAGATGGACTGAGGTGTGTATTGAAGTTTGTGTTAGGCAGGGCATTAAACAAGGGTAGTTCATGCAGCTGTGTTAGCCAGAACGCCCGGCTGTTGTAGTGGATAGTACATCCACCTAGTAAACAGTAGACTTGGCACAAATTTTAATTCTTTGCCTCAACTTCTATCCTTATCGGGTGTGTGGCTTGGTGTTAGCATAGTATTCATTACCGTATAGTGGAATGTTCTTGGGCTGGTTGTACTTCATGTCCCAAGAGGTTGGCAGCTTGAAGATGAAGTCAGTGGTGACACCTCGCGATATGGTGCAGAGAAGGTACTCTGTGAGGGCCAGAATATTGGACTCGATATACGATGTACTCCTTCGACTGCTTATGCTGGCAAACGTTAGTCAGGCGAGTCTGGTGCGCTCGGCGATGACAGCTCCGTACTCAGGAACCGTGGTGAGGCAGCCACAGTGCAACTATTGATGAGCAGCAACAGCAGCTGTTGCTGCTGCTACTCCTTCTACTACTACTACTGCTGCTGCTGCTGCTGCTGCACTCGGTGGGGAGAACTTTATACTGAGGAACAGTTAATGGTTTTCAGCTAGCTATGAAGTTGCTCTGGTGTGCAACTGTCATAGACTCTTATTTTTGTTGGAGGTTGAAATACAGCTTCACGGGTGGCTCACGGTCTTACTATCTTGATGGATGTGAAAACTGTTCCATTCGGCAGTCATGTCCCATACCACCCTCTGACGGTGGAAGTTCAGGATGCAGGCAATAGGTCACAAAACCACTACATCTACATCTACATCTACGTTTATACTCCGCAAGCCACCCAGCGGTGTGTGGCGGAGGGTACTTTACGTGCCACTGTCATTACCTCCCTTTCCTGTTCCACTCGCGTATGGTTCGCAGGAAGAACGACTGCCGGAAAGCCTCCGAGTGCGCTCGAATCTCTCTAATTTTACATTCGTGATTTCCTCGGGAGGTATAAGTAGGGGGAAGCAATATATTCGATACCTCATCCAGAAACGCACCCTCTCGAAACCTGGACAGCAAGCTACACCGCGATGCAGAGCGCCTCTCTTGAAGAGTCTGCCACTTGAGTTTGCTAAACATCTCCGTAACGCTATCACGCTTACCAAATAACCCTGTGACGAAACGCGCCGCTCTTCTTTGGATCTTCTCTATCTCCTGTGTCAACCCGACCTGGTACGGATCCCACACTGATGAGCAATACTCAAGTATAGGCCGAACGAGTGCTTTGTAAGCCACCTCCTTTGTTGATGGACTACATTTTCTTAGGACTCTCTCAATGAATCACAACCTGGCTCCCGCCTTACCAACAATTAATTTTATACGATCATTCCAATTCAAATCGTTCCGTACGCATACTCCCAGATATTTTACAGAACTAACTGCTACCAGTGTTTGTTCCGCTATCATATAATCATACAATAAAAAACCCTTCTTTCTATATATTCGCAATACATTACATTTGTCTATGTTAAGGGTCGGTTGCCACTCCCTGCACCAAGTGCCTATCCGCTGCAGATCTTCCTGCATTTCGCTGCAATTTTCTAATGCTGCAACTTCTGTGTATAGTACAGCATCATCTGCGAAAAGCCTCATGGAACTTCCGACACTAACGACAATAGGTATCAGCATTGGTGGATTAAGATGGTCCACACCCATCGAGTGGTCAAGGCAATATTAGCGCTGCATGAGTGGCCATAACAAGGCTATCGTTAGCTGTGGTCGGAATCGGAGTCCTCAAGGATGTTGAGAGGAACAATTTGTCGGTGCCAGTGCCGGGAATGTGTAGTGCCGATGTTTTGTAAGCCAGCGACCGTGTCGCGTAGGGCTTCCACTTTGGAATAGAGGCGCCTTGCCTTCTCTTGCATGGACGTCTTGAGAATGGCCATGTCCGTTTCCTCGTGGAAGGTACTACCCTCATGAGGGGAGGGGCATGCAGACTCCACCGAAGCACCTTATTCTGCTGGCAGTGGATGGTCTGCATCTGGGAGGCACTAACTGTAGCCCACGCAGTGGAGCCATATGTTAGGGAAGGGTGGACTACCATCCAGTACAACTGGAGCTTGGTTTCGAAGTTCAGTTCCCTGCTGTTGAACAGTGGGTACAACGCTTTTATCAGCTTCAATCATTTTTGGGTTACATATTCTGCATGGCGATGGAAGAGCAGTTTTTTACCCATCTCGACACCTAGGTATTTGGTATCAGGGGACCATGGGACCTAGACGCCTGCAATAGTGATGTTGTGGTGGAGGACGGGCCGCCGTTTAGTAAAGTAGACTACCGTAGTTTTTGCAGCATTGAGGGTAATCTTGTAGGAACGACTAAGGTCACTGTCGCGTCCACCTGCCTCTGGAAGCAAGCAAAGAGCTGGTCTGTGTTGCGGCCGGTGGTGTAGAGCGCTGTATCATCGTCATATTGCGCCAGGTTGCATTGTGGGAGGACTGGCATATCATTAACATAAGTGTTATAAAGTGTGGGAGTCAACACAGAGCCCTGAGGGGTACCCACCGACATGTGACGTAAACTGGAGCATTGACCTTGCTGAGTAACCAAGAAAGTCCTGTTGTGGATGAAGTTATCCAAGATATTTACATAGATGTTGGTGATGGTCGTCTGTGTCAGCATTTTGTACACAAGATTGTCTGGCCAGATCTTGTCATACGCGTTTTGTAGGTCCAGGAAAACCGCTGGTGGAGTTAAAGCCTTTGCTGACATGTTCCATGATCCTAAGGACTTAGAGTTCGGCCTACAGGTGGAAAGCGAATCCAAGCTGCTCCAGACGGATTGTACCAGCCGCCGCCGGTAGCTAGGAAATGTGGTGGAGGATCAGAGATTCTAGAACCTTGGCCATGGTATTCAGAAGGCTAATGGACCTTTTGTTGGTATGGACAGTAGGATCATTCGAGTGCCTGGGGAAGACAATTATTTTGGCCTGCTTCGACTATGGGGGAAAAACGCCAGTTGTGAGACAGCAGTTCAGGATGCTGGTAAATAAGAACATTGACTTGCGTGGGAGGTGGCGGAGGTTTCCGTTTAAGATACCATCCAAACCTGGAGCCAACTGTCCACGCTTCTGCCGGAGGATCCGTCGGACTTCCGCTGTGGACGTAAGGTGACGGGCAGTGAGAGGTGGTCTTTGTCTGAAAGTGGCGACAGCCAATAGAATATCGTGTTTATCTTTGAGTTCATCAGGCGTGATGTCCTGGATGAGCAATTGGTTTTGGGCCTTGAACGCATCAGCCAGAGTTTCTACCACACAGAGGGCATCATAGGTTAAGCCATCCATTGTGCGATGAGATGGTTGATCTTCATTGCGGAGTACTGCAGGGCTCGGACAAAAGCCCATTTGGCTTTATGTTGGAGGAGGAAGGCAGACATCCTATCCTTCCATTGTTCTATTTTCCAGCCGGCGAGCCGGTGGCAGAATTCACGCTGGAGATGCTTCGTGCGATGCTTATCCCGAGGACCATGAAACTGCTTCCACCGCCTGTGGTAGCGGTTCTTCTGGATTTCAAGTTCGCGCAAGAGGGCAGGCAACTCATCGAGTGGGGCTAAAGCCCTTGGGATAATGGGAGTAGAGGCCTTCATCGCCTTTTGGATTTTTGTGGTGAGGTAATCAACAGCACTAACCAGATTGGCAGGTGTTGTTAGGTCGGGATGTTGCCGAGTGGCGTTACTAAGGATCCTGGAAAATCTGTCCCAGTCAGTGATGGTCAAGGTAGAACATTTGTCTAAAGACAGAACGACATCGGTAAGGTGCAGGAGCATGAGGTCGTGGTCAGAGGCCAGTTCATGGAGTGTTTCCAACAAAAACTGCACCACAATGTTCTTGAAAATGGCCACATCCAAAACGTCGGGCTGGCAGTCAGAGCGGACTGGTATATGGGTGGGAATGTAGGGGCCATAGACCGACAGCGCCAGAAGATCTTCTAGGTCAAGGAGGAGTCTTCCTTTGTGGTTAGCAATGCGAGAATACCGAGGCAGATGCTTGGTATTGAGCTCTTCCCCAACAAAGAGTTTGTCAAATGATGTCAAGGTATAGAGATCAGCTTCAAGAAGTGGTAGATTAGCGTTCAAATACGTCGCAGCAAAAGTTGTAGCACCAAAGCGGGTAGAAACAGTAATTGCTGTAGCCTCTATATGTTCGAGTGGTTGGAGAACCTCGTGATTTTGGATGAGTGACTTATGCAGAAACAATGCCAAGCCCCCACCTTGGCGATGGAGTCGACAAGTGCGACAACGAACCATGTTGTGGAGACGAAAACCGTCGGCGGGTTTCAGGTGGGTTTCTCAGACAAGTAAAATGTCCACATGGTGGTTGTAGAGGAAAGCATTCAGTTCAGTCTTCATATATTTAAGGCCATTAGCATTAAAAATATAGACAACTTGATCCTGAGGGGGCTGATGGTTGTGTGGTGGGCAATTCGCCATTATAACAAAATCTGGCTGAGACCTTCAACAAGGGTGATGACCTTAGTGAGCCCGTGCTCCGACCAACTGGTCTTTTGACCATTTTCACGAATGACAGTCCTGATTTGGGGCCACGTGAAAAGAGAGATCACCTGGAGGATCCATCGCATGTCAATCCCGAAAGAAACATCTGTCACCATCACTGGAGGAACACCCTGGAAGGACTGCTTGACCCTGCGATGGGCAGGGGCGTCGTCATGGCTGGTGGAGAAGGCACTTTAGCAGATGGGCAGGAGGAGGCCCCAGACAGTCTTTCAGCTTGGTGGGCGTTGGTATGCGTCACAGAAGACAGATGAACATGGGGAGACTGAGCTGCAGCAGCGAATGTGGTCGTAGGGGATGGCGCTGGAGGGGGCTCCTGTGTCGCAGATGCATCAGGCGCCTGAGCATCAGTGGTGGGATGGTCGTCGGATTTACCCCGTAAGATGGGGAAATGGGTGCGGTCCTGTGATGACGGGGGTGGCCGATTCGTCCTTGGTTTCCTTCGTGGAGGGCGGGAAGACTTCATAGGCTTCTGGTATATAGGACAACCCGTCCAGGAAGCCAGATGGTGGGGATCGTGAGAGGTGCCCAAACTGCGGGTACACGCGGGTTTCTCTGAGACCAGGAGTTTGCAGTCCTCTGACGGATGCGAGCCAGCACACTTGACACACCAAAAAGGCAGTAAACAGTAATTGCCAGTGTGGCGTAAACGTTGACACCTATGGCAGATTGAGGGGCAAGTGTGGTCTTCATATGATTCAATACACACCTTGGTGCACAGGAGATACTTGATTTGGTAAATGCGTTCGATGTCCTCTCTCCTAATAAGGGAGCCAACATGGGTGGGCATAGGAATTAATTTCCAAGCCTCAGGGCCCCTCTTATTGTAATGGTGGACCAAAGGGTCCAGGAACTTGAGACAGAGTAATTCATCCCTGACATCTGTTTCTGTAACTTTGCAAGGAAGGTCTTTGATGACGATATTTGTTCTTCTGTCACCAGAAGCCTGATGAGGTTAGTAGTCCATATCACTGGACTTCACAAAGTTGAAGACTTGGAGATAATGCTCCATGGTGTCAAGCAGGTACTTGACATAGTCTTTCTGGTATACGGCCCACAGTGGGCCCCAATAAGGCGTTGCAATTCAGTGTTCAGTTTAATGTAGTTCGAGGAATTGTAAACAAAGAAAGGAAGGATCTTCTCCTTATTAGGTGGTGGTGGCAGTGTATTCTGAGAAGTGGGGCTGGGTGGAGGACCCACGCCCTGGGCCATGGCAGCATCAGGTGCTGCTGTGCCAGGCGTAGAGTCAAGCGACGCTGTGTACAGGGTTCACGTGAATCGGTATCGCTGTCAGTGGTTATCGGTGACTTGTGGCGGGAGGCACGATGCGTGCGGTCCGTCGCCCGTTGGGTGGTGTCCGTATCAGCGCAGCCGGCAGCTGGCCGGGAGGCCGTCGAGTGGCCGGTGTCACATTGCCGCGAGAAGGGACGGCGGAAGAGTCGCCTAGCCACGGATTCCTGTCCTTGGCCCTATTCATGTTTAGCCCCCGCCCGACTGCCGACTGACGTAGTCAGGGCGCTGGCACGCTATAGGCACGAACGCCTATCTCCGATACGTATGTACCACGTACAAAGGGTCGCGTACGAAATAACAACGCTGCCTTACAAGTAGAACGACAAATCAACGTCGACTCAGACACTACAACTACACAACGCTGAGCAACACTCGTGACCGTAGTCGCAAGTAAAACTTTATCAGGGCTCCTACCTGACTGGCTGGTTCAAATGGCTCTGAGCACTATGAGACTTAACTTTTGAGGTCATCAGTCCCATAGAACTTAGAACTACGTAAACCTAACTAACCTAAGGACATCACACACATCCGTGCCCGAGGCAGGATTCGAGCCTGTGACCGTAGCAGTCGCGCGGTTCCAGACTGTAGCGCCTAGAACCGCTCGACCACTGCGGCCGGCCCTGAGTGGCGTTTCGTAGACTGTCCGAGCCGCGACCTTTATAGCCAGATAGCGGAAGGATACCTGAACTAAACGGCCCAGTTTATGGCGGGTCATGGCCCATCGAACATAGGCCGGTGTGAGGTGGAGCGTACACCATTAAGTTAAGTAGTGGTTTTGACTTTGTACATATGTACTGTTTGTGTTTTCCTTTTCTTTTTCGTTTATAAATGTAGAGCTATGGTGTTCTTTTAATCATTGACAAAGATCTTCTTAGGCACTTGTGAGTCTTATTGTTCTTCTGAAGAAGGCGTAGTTATCTACGCCGAAACCTGGGTTAACACTTATTACTAGGTGCTTTTTCCGCAATCGAGGCGGGTTTTTAGTTTTGTAATAAATTACAGAAACGGAAGGGGCCTTGTAACAATAATTCCCTGTGTAATGAGATCCCTGCTGTCATCACTTTAAGAGGAATTTAAAAAAAATGTTCAAAATAGCGAGGGCCTTTAAAGAGATTAAACTTTAAACGGAAAGTCTTCTCGTCTTGAGGCGTGCAAGAACACACAACATCCCGTCGTCCCAACGCCCGAGGCTGCGTCCGGTTAGGAAACTTCTGGGACAGAAAGCAAGCGACATGGTCTATGACCCAGCAGGCAACAGCTAGCCGCTCAACCACCCAGCAAGTTAGCACAGCAACTACGTTTTCAACCGTAGACACACTAGTGTAATGTGCCGACCAGCTAACAAAAGCCCTGAGCATAACCGCTAAAGTCATGGCGGCCACTGAGTGACGCGCGTTTCTTTGGCTCGCGAGTTTTTCCGCTCATTGAAGGTGTTACAGAGAAGTGCGGCAGTCCACAACGTGTACATCCGACTAAACAAGTGTTACTTGCCGTGGTGTGTTGCTCTCCGTTGATTACCACAAGTGATAAGTGATAAGTGAGTGAAAAATGGGAAGAGCACGAGTAAGCGGCAGCAGGCGAGGCTACAGGGGCGCGGGCAGCGCGGGCGCCCGGTCTCCGGCGGCAGGTGAGGCCTCGCTTCCCGACATCGGGGAGCTCGTCCGGTCCCAGGTGAGTGCGGCGCTGCACAGTAAAGACACGCTAGACGTAACAGTGCAATGCATCACGGACTCTGTGACGGCCGCGGTCATGGACAAACTGCAAGAGTCTGTCGGGCGCAACAGCACCGAAATCCAGTCTCTTAAAAAGTCCCTGGCCGCACAAGAGAAAAAAGCCGCCGACCTAGAAGCTAAACTGTCTGCGGCCACCGATGAAATTGAGCAGTATCAGCGAAGGAACAGCTTGCGCTTGTTCGGGGTAGCTGAAAACGATCGTGAAAACACCGACGACCTGGCCATTAGCCTCGTGCGTGAGAAACTTGGCGTGCAGATCGACGTGGCCGATATTGACAGAAGCCACCGTGTTGGGCGCAGGATACCAGGTGCGATGAAACCCAGGCCCATAATAATTAAATTTGTGTCATACCGGAAAAGAGCTGAAGTGTTTGCTCAGAAAAGAAAACTTGCCAAGAGTGGGGTTACCCTGAGGGAAGATCTGACGCGCGAAAGACTAAAAGTTTTGAACACTGCGATCACACAGTTCGGCCTTCAAAATGTATGGACCCAGGATGGCAGGATCGTAGTCAAGACGGAAGGAGGGAGGAAAACGGTGACGAACATGTCCGAACTGAAAGACTGAGCGAAATCTCGCGAGACACAAAGTCTCATATTTTACTGTGTCTAATATAAGTTAATTTTTATTCTTTCTTTTCATTTTTTTTACGTAAATATTGCTTCGTTATTTCTATATGTACCATAAGTACTCTATTTAAAATCAGTCAATTGTTTCACATAAATATTGCTTCTTTAGTTGCCTATCATAAGTGCCCATTTATATTCATATTGTCAGTCAAATGGGAATTAACATTCTCCATTAACAGGAATCTCCTTAAAACCGCCTTTCTATATCTGTTATTTTCATCCTCGTCACTACCACTACTACTACTATTATCTTTATCGTAACCACTACTGCCACTTTCCATCTTTCTTTTCGCTCCCTTCTCCGATACCACCAGCCTGTCTTTCACCTTTAGCCCACAGACGCTTGAGTCAGTCACGACCTTGGACACACCTGTAAATATGTCTTCCCCCGCGAAATCCAGCTTTTGTCCCTCTTCCGGCCAGCAGGTAGACGGAGCGCGCTCGGTCCTACAGGCGGCCACAATGGGACGGACCGGTTCCGGCGGCGGGCTCTTTGTGGCCCACGCGAACGCTCAGTCGCTAACGGCTCACTTCGACGAGTTCTGTGACCTGTTCTGCCAATCGCTGTTCCATATTATCCTCGTCTCTGAAACTTGGTTGAAACCAAACATTTCTTCCGACGCTATCCGAATCACTGGTTACTCTCTCCTAAGGGCAGATCGTGAAACACGACGCGGGGGTGGTGTGGGTGCCTATATTCGCTCTGATCTGAGACCTACTATACTATGCACATCGGATGCAAAGGGCGAAGGAGAAGCAGAGTTATTGTTTTTCGAAATAAATACATCAAATCAGAAACTGCTAATTGGAGTAATCTATAAACCTCCAAACGTCGGTGCTATGTCCTTCTTTCAGTCTGCCCTGTCCTCGCTCGTGACACTGTATGAACACATAATCATTATGGGCGACACAAACATCGACTTACAGTTAAAATCTCCCTCTGCAGAAAAACTTAGGAGACTGTTCCACTCCAATGATATGAGTTTAGCTTCGCTGGACCCAACTCATCACACGCCACACAGCCATACACTCATAGATATAATAGCAACAAAGCGACCAGATAAAATAATTCGCGCGAATCAGACATCCGCTCCAGGACTCTCTGCTCATGACGTGATTTTCTTAAATTACTCAGTACATACTACCAAAGAAAAATCTCACCTGGTAACCTACAGAAACCTAAAAAATGTTAACCATGACGCTCTTCAAAAGGATTGCTCAGACATCCCTTGGCATGATATAAGCAATAAACCGACTTTAGACGGAAAAATTCGGGAATTATGTCGCAAAATTATTGCACTGTATGATAAACATGCTCCTCAACGCACTGTCAAGGTAAAGAGAGCTCCCGCTCCGTGGCTCACCACTGCATTACGCCAGTTAATGAATGAACGTGATGCTGCACATAGGGCCTTCAAGCGTAACCCAACTCCCGAGGCGTACGAAGCTTATAGGAAACTCCGAAATAGAACCAAGCAAAGCGTGAGGAATGCCAAAATCAGACATGCCCGCTCTGTCGTATGCGGCATATCAAAACCTGCCGCACTGTGGAAAAAGCTGCGCAGTTTCGGTATAGGGAAGCGAAGATCTGACGCTGTTTATCAAGCGTCTGCAGAAGAATTAAACGATTTCTTCTCAACAGCCGTAAACTGCCACGCAGCGACAAATTACCAGCCCCAAGATATCAATCTCTCGAGAGACAAGTTTTTCCTAAAACATGTCACTACCGGCACAGTACACAAGGCAATTATGAGAATCTCTTCCGAGGCAGTAGGAAATGATGGAGTGAGCATTGGCATGATTAAGAACGTCGTAAACACTATTACTCCAGTTATCACAGACATCTTCAACCTGTCTCTTGTCAGTAGTACATATCCTACTGAGTGGAAGCAAAGCTTAATTCAACCTATACCCAAGACTGACAACCCTAAGTCGCCAGGTGACTACAGGCCGATCAGCATACTTCCTGCAATATCTAAAGCCCTAGAACACATCGTCCATGAACAGCTGACAGATTACCTCAAAACTCATAACATCCACGACAAATATCAGTCAGGTTTTCGAAAGCACCATAGTACAGCAACTGCATTAATCAAAGTAACTGATGACATTAAACATGCTATGGACAGACGTGAAGCTACCATCCTAACACTGCTTGACTTTAGCAAGGCTTTTGATACAGTTGACTTTGATATATTACTAATTAAAATGAAGCAGTTGAATTTCTCAAACAGCGCAAGACACTGGTTCGACAGCTACCTCAAAAACAGAAGTCAACAAGTCATTTGTGGATCGGAAAAGTCATCATGGAAAAACGTGCGCTCTGGAGTTCCCCAAGGCTCCGTCCTTGGTCCATTACTCTTCTCACTGTACATCAATGATATTTCTTCAGTGATTCACTCCTGCAACTACCATCTATATGCCGACGACATCCAACTGTACATAAGTGCAAGCCCCAAGAACATTGCTGACGCAGTAGCGAGTATGAACGCAGATCTTTGCTCTGTTTCTCGATGGGCACAGAACCTAGGTCTGAAACTAAACCCCAAGAAATCCCAGGTCATACTTATATCTCATCCAAAGTTAATCAGTCGGTACTTTCGCGAAACAGTCCCTCAAATACTCCTCAATGGTACCCAACTACCATACCAAAAAACAGTAAAAGACCTTGGAATAATCTTGGATGAACACCTAAACTGGGAAGAACAAACAGTCACAGCTTGCCGGAAATCGCTCTCCTCCCTACATGCAATTCAAAAGTTTAGAAAAATATTTCCATCCCATGTTAAACAAAAATTAGTCCAAGCACTAGTCTTGCCTAATCTTTACTACTGTGATGTAGTTCAACATGGCACAAATAATGAAAATTCGAGATGCCTCGAGCTAGTGATGAATGCTTGTGTTAGATACGTATGCAACATACGGTTGTATGATCATATCAGTCCTTCATACTCCCAGCTAGGTTGGATACGCCCACATAAGGCACGCGATCTCCACACGATGTTCTTACTTCATCGATTTCTTAGCCACTGGTGTCCCCAATACGTATCTTCTCACATTAAACACCTATCATCATTCCACAACCGCAATACCAGATCGGATACGTCTAGCATCTTGGCTGTACCTTTACATAACACAAAATCTTTCTCCGTGTCATTCTCCATCTCAGCCATACGACTATGGAACGCGCTCCCCTGTGATCTGCGTCTTATCCAAAACCATTCAACATTCAAGAGGGAACTTAAGACTTACATATTAGGGACGGTATAGCCACCATTGTTGTGCCCCCCCCCCCCTCATCTTTTTCTTTCTCCTCTCCATCATAGCTTCGAATTTTACCATTCTATTTCTCTTCCTCTAACCTATCTACCTCTTCTATATCTCTTTCACCCCATTCCATCGTCTTATGTCTCTGCTTGATGAGAATAACTTACAAGCTGCAAGAATATAACGAGAAAATTCCCAACTAGCAATAGGACTGACACTCATATAAGAAAAATATGTTTACTTTCATATACATAGTCATTATTATTATTATTATTATCATTATTATTATTATTTTTATTATTCTTGATTGTTATAATTATTTTTTGATTGTTATAATTATCATTGTACTACTTTTATAATCTCTATTTTTTTTCTTTAACATTAATACTGTATAACATGTTATATGTCCTAATTTTCTGTAGACACTGAAATTTGTTGAATCTGAGTATGCCTGGTTAGGTGTAAGAGAGGGCCTGAAGGCCCTAATCTTGCCAGGTAAAATAAATGCATAAATAAATAAATAAATAAATAAAGCCACATTCTGGAACGTCTTCTTGGAAAGTCCACTAGGTACCCTCTCACCCGCGACAAACCTATTGTCCGTACGTACACTCCACCATGCGGTGGGAAACCTTAACGCTTCGTGACTCCAGGTACAGTCTAATAACGAAACTCGGATTCGATCCCCGTTTCAGTCGGTGGGCGATCACGATTCAGTAGTCTCTCTTTGAAGTGTCCTCGGTTTATTTTGTGTAGCTGTAGGTGAATGCTAATTCTGTATGTCATTCTGTGAACGTGCCTATGCCGGAGGAAGCTGCCCTCGGTTAGGCGTACATTGTTCTGTGCTAATTTCATAATATGTCCCTTTCTGCCAGTTTCTAAATCTTTTATTTGTGTTGCGATTTCTACCACCTTCCCCCGTATCTATTCAAATCAGTGGTTCCCTGCGAATAATAACATGTGAATCCGATGGCCTCTCACTAACTGAGTCAAACTATTTTCATTCAGGCCTTCTGGGATACGAAAACCGTGGCAGTCCGTTTAGGTGCGGAAGCGCAACTTGGCGACCGTTTTCAGGACCCGTTTCGGGCCCACGTTAACCACAGGGTTCACTGCCATCACAGTGAGCTGCGAATTTTACTGCTCCCTGCTGAAGCGTTTCCTAGAATTCCGGCCCTGTCTGATATCCAAGGAACGTAGCCGCGCTGACAGCATTACACTCCTTCCTGTTGGAATAACCACATCCTTCGACCACGTTTGGCGATTTTGGACAGGCGCTATCGCTAAAGAACTTCGGAGAGAGTGGGAGGGAAGGAGAGGTAGATGAGGGAGAGAGAGAGTCATCGTCTATAGAGAATTAAACTGGTGTCATGAGACAAGGTATAAAGTCTAAGGGGGATAGGCTGGTGCAGCAAGAAGATGCATAGACAGACCAAATACTTTTCTGCCTGCACCGGCCACGCCACAACGGACAAAAACTTGCATGGCGACCGCCAACCGGCCAACGGTGGCGTCGAACCACAGCCTCCAGCCACCGCATCTAGATCTGAGGGAAGCATAGCGTCGCGTAGCGATGCCACCACAGTAGCGGAACCTGTAACTGTGAATAGACGACTTAGCCACCGCCACCGCCGTCGTCTCCGACGTCGCTGCTGGAAGCAGAGGAGGCGACGAAACGATTACAACAGTGTTGGTCAGTCCCCAGCGATTATAGACCTTGCCACTCCGGCAGATCAAAATGCTGCCGGCATTGCAGGGTTTAATCAATCTCCAACAGTTGTAGAAGGCCTTAGAATTAAATTTAGGTCATCTCTCTTTCCTGGATTGCCGAAATGCGGCAGCGGAACATTGCAGTACTTCAGACAAATTTCTGCCATGCTGCCAGAAACGCCGAAGAACAGTGTTTTCAAGAGATTGAGAAATTAGCCAGAAAATCGTAGATGTCCATTCATGCTTGTAAGAAGACCCGGACAACGGCTCTGAAAAGGTTTTCTGGACGTAAGTAACCTGAAGATACTTTTTTGTTGAGCTGAGAAAGAGTCCTCAGATGGACTGCCCCTTTTATCACATTAGTATATCGCAGAATAATTACTGATTATTTAAAGAAGCATCCAGTTATTTACGTGTTATTCCAGCGCTAGTATTAAATATTGCATGTACAGTGTAATATCATTGTTCATTTCAGTCGCTTCTGTGCAAATTTAAATCTAGTAAGATTGTATTAAATGATGCAGAATACTGTAAGATTGTCTCCTGAAATTCAGCCATTATCCCGTCCTAGGCCATTCACTGATTCCAGTCTTGTAAGAGATAATGTCCCATTTGGGTTGTTTTTATTTATGGGTGCTAGTAGGCAGTGCACCGAAAACTTCTCGCAAGGTGCGACCCGCGAGAAAAGGTAGTCAGTCGCCCTTAGAGTTGACTACTCTAGTTTGGGTAGGACTAGTCCGATGTGTGCGACTGCTGCAGCAGACCAATGTATGTACCCCAAGAACCTGCAGGTTTGTTTTTCTTTTTTTTTTTTCTTTTTAGCCTGTGAAGTAACTGACGCATCGTAAGTGATTTACTAGTTAAGGAAGTTTTGACACGAACATTCAAACGTTCACTCGTGTCAGAAGGAGGTTCTTGCTCAACTAACAGTTTCCTAAAACCGGCAGGAAAGAGACAAAACTCTCGTTGCCCCAAGAATCCACTTGCTGTCGCCCCCCAAAAACTTCGACGATCTGTGCGAATTTCAGTGTCTCTTGTGTTAGAATCGGCCGTCGCTGAGTCGGCACGCTGAGAGAAAAAATTGAAATTTGTGGTAAGGTCTTATGGGACCAAACTGCTGAGGTCATCGGTCCCTAAGCTTACACACTACTTAATCTAACTTAAAGCAACTTACGCTAAGGACGACACACACACCCATGCCCGAGAGAGGACTCTGACCTCCGACGGGGAGAGCGGCGCGAACCGTGACAAGACGCCCTGAGACCGCGCGGCTACCCTGCGCGGCAAGCTGAGAGAAAGAGCTTGTATGAACATTTATTTGTATTCCTCGTCGCACTTGTTACTCATAGAAAGGGTCTACATGCCATTCTGTCACTGAATTGGTAACAATTTTAGGTTCAAATCGCTTCACTATTTGCTATACAAGGGTCAAAGTGTTCATGTTTGCTTATAATAATTTATAAGTAATGCGTTAATGTCCTGCTATGTGTTCTGTCCAGACAGCTCGGAGGATGTACATTGTTTTAGAAAAGTAAGAATTTAGGTTAATTTAGAGACTTTAAGCACTAATAGAATAACTAGTGAACCCTCCCAAGTTCCTGGAAGATTATAGCTTAATACTACTTTCAAATTTAATGTGTTTAAATGCGTTTTGCCCATTTGATAAAAACATTGTGTGATTCGAAATCAGAGACATGAATTCCTTAGGACCCAGATTGTAGTGTTCATTAGTGAAATAGGTATAATTATATTAATGTGTGAAATTAAGAGCAGTTATTATTATGTAAGTTATGAAATAGTAGCGGAGATAAAGCATCAGCCAGCGACCCATCATTGTCTGCGAGGAACCTAGCTTCACGCAAGAGATTAAGTGAAGACATTAGTCATTACCGATTTGAGGAATGACAGCTCCTGGCGGTAAGAGACAGACGTGGCTGAATTTCAAGCGCAGCTACGTCCAAGGCAGTCTGCTACGAGAGACGTCTTGTTGTATGGTGTCTACTGTTTATAGTTGTGCAGCTGGGCGTCTTCGCATGTCTGCCGATCGCAGGAGGTGGGCCCGCACACAGACAGCCGACCCGTCTCAGTCTCGGCATGGGGGATGGCTCCGACGTCACTGGGCGATCCCCAGCTGTCGGCTGTCAAAGCACGCGACTGTCACGCCCACTTCTGCCCCTCTGTGTAGTATTACGCCAAATACATCTATAGGCCACAGTGCTCCCTCTAAGAGAGAACGGAAAGCCATTTCCACCCTACTCCCTCTCACAAACGCTAAATCGCAAGTGATGAGTTGGTGAAATGCCATTTTATCTTTCTTTTCATGAGTCAATTTAATAGTGTTTACCTCGTTTTTGAAGAACTCTTCGGCCTCGACAAGAGTCTCGTATGTGCTACTCACCATCCATACTTATTTATTTTGAATGTGTGGGTGGGGGGCGAGATCTTATGTTAATGACGCTTTGTGTTAATTCATGTAATAAAGATGATGCATTGTAGAAAAAATGTTTATTGTTGCTACTCCCAAGTAGCTTTGAAATATGCTTATGATTTTGTTTGTGTTTTCTTTTCAGTGCTCTTGCTAATAAGTGAGAATGAAAAGTACCGATATATCTTTTGTGTTGGTTTAATAATTGTGTTCCTTTCTTCCATTGACTCATTCAAGACTTAGGTTACATAATTTTACGAAGGAGGGGGGGGGGGGATCACTGAATCATAATTAACCGACCTGCCTCAGACTCAAAGTTCTTGAGGGTGGCGGAAAGGGGGGGGGGGGGGGCATTGTAACGTAACATACTGTTACGAGCCGTCTCAAGAACGTTACATGCAGTGATAAGCACGTGGGCGGCCGTGCAGGGCCGGAGACTAAGGATGAGCCAGGATGAGATTTTCACTCTGCAGCGGAGTGTGCGCGGATATGAAACTTCCCGGCAGATTAAAACTGTGTGCCGGACCGAGACTCGAACTCGGGACCTTTGCCTTTCGCGAGCTACCCAAGCACCACTCACGACCCGTCCTCACAGCTTCAATTCTGCCAGTACCTCGTCTCCTACCTTCCAAACTTCACAGAAGATCTTCTGCGAACTTAGCAGAACTAGCGCTCCTGGAAGAAAGGATATTGCGAAGACATGGTTTAGCCACAGCCTGGAGGATGTTTCCAGAATGAGATTTTCACACTGTAGCGGAGTGTGCGCTGATATGAAACTTCCTGTGGCGGACCGAGTCTCGAACTCGGGACCTTTGCATTTCGCGGGCAAGTGCTCTACCAACTTGCCCGCGAAAGGCAAAGGTCTGAGTTCGAGTCACGGTCCGGCACACAGTTTTAATCTGCCAGGAAGTTCCAAAGAATGAGTCGAGAGGAATTAATGAATATGAAATCACGTGACAGATTCTGGACCTTTTGACAAGGAATAAACCGCTGATCTATCCATAATTCACACGTCAATTTTATTTCGAAGTATCTGAAGATTCCACTGAGAAATAAAACATCTAAATAATTACAGAAATGAAAGAAACCTTGTAATAGTAATTCCGTGTGCACAGAGGAATCGAAATCCGTAAACAGACCTCGGCTGTCGTCATTTCGAGAGGAATTAATCTATTGTTCGAAATAGTAGTGGCCTTTAAAAAGATTCAACTTTAAACGGTGAGTCTTTTCTTCTTGAGGCGCGCACGAACACACAACATCCTGCTGCCCCAACGGCCGAGGCTGCGTCAGGTTAGGAAAATTCTGCAACAGACAGGAAGTGGCCAGGTCTGTGGCCCAGCAGGGCAACAGCTAGCCGCTCGATCACCCAGCAAGTTGGCAGAGCAACTACTTTTTTCAGATGTAAACACACTAGTGTAAAGTGCCGACCAGCTAACAAAAGCTCTGAGCATAGCCGCTCGAGCCCCATTCTGGAACATCTTCTTGGAAAGTCCACTAGGTGCCGTCTCGCCCGCGACAAACCTGTTGTTCATACGCACGCTCCGCGATGCTACGGAAAAGCTTAACGCTTCGTGACTTCGGGTACAGTCTCATAATAATGCTCGAATTCTATCGGCATTTCGGTCGTTGGCCGATCACGATTATTTCACGATTCTATGGGAGAGCAGCAGCGCCAGCCATGTGGTAAGGTTCACTGAATTCTCCCCCCCCCCCCCCCCCTTTTTTTTGCTGAAACCTATTTCTCATGATTCAGTATTCTCTCTCTGACGTGTTCACAGTTAAATTTGTGTATCTATAAGTTAATGCTATTTCTATACGTCATTCTGTGTATGTGTCTATGCCTGTGGGGGCTGCCCTCGGTTAGATGTGCATTATTGTGTGATAGTTTCCGAATATACCTCTTTGTGCTAGTTCCCAAATCTTTAATTTGTATGGCGATTACTACCACCTTCCCCAATAACCATTCAAATCAGTGGCTCCCTGAGAGTAGGGTCG
The DNA here is from genome assembly GCF_023864345.2 of Schistocerca serialis cubense. Lineage (NCBI taxonomy): Eukaryota > Metazoa > Arthropoda > Insecta > Orthoptera > Acrididae > Schistocerca > Schistocerca serialis. Next base: position 88,559,464 of record NC_064640.1, on the reverse strand, counting down.
TAGTCCACGCTTTTCTGAGGTCTGATACTGGGCAGAATAATAACATGAAATCCCTGCGACCTATCAATATTTATCTTACCCACTAACTGCGGCAAGCTCTTTTCATTCAGGCTGCCTGGGACACGAAAAATGTGGCAGTCAGTTTAGGTGTTGTAGAGCGCTGTTACTGCAATTTTACTGACCAGTAATGTAATTAACTCTCCAGAACCGCCCGGCCAACCGAAGGTGTTGAAACGCTGCTTCCGGGATACGGGCAGACGGGCAGACGAACCTGACCCGGATGTAATCCGCCTCGCAGATTAACTACAAGCACTAGTGTGCCAGCTAGCACGGATGTGGTTTTCAGGCTGTTTCCCATATCTTCCAAGGTAAATAAAGGTAAATACCGAGCTGATAAGCCCCCCCCCCCTCCCACACACACACATCATACTACGTATCTATTTAGAAAACATTCTCACTCTTGAACATTAGGTTTACTCTAGACGCCCACAGATGAGGCACACAGATTCTGTCCGGGTGGGGGGAGAAGGAAGTGGTGACGTCAGGAAGGGCATCCCGCCACCAGATATCGCTAACATTGCCACAACCCGTATAACAATGGCGACCTCGTAGAAGAAATGAGAACAGGCAAATGAAACGGGAGAAGTATGCCTTACACAACATAGTGGGAGGTAAAATTAGACGCCCATTAGGGTGTGTCGTCAGTACAAACGAAGCACTAAATAGAATTGCACAAGGCTAAACGAAACCGTTGGCTGAAGGGTGACACGGAGTACACTCGTGAAGAACGAAGTCCAGAGTTTAGCGTACTGTAGACGTCGTGGTAATGAGAAACGGGGCACAAGCCACAATTGAACACCGAGGTGACAAAAGTCGCAGGATACCTCCTAATATAGTGTCAAAATTCCTTTTGCCTTGCATAGTGCAGCAACTCGCCGGCCGCTGTGGTCGAGCGGTTCTTGGCCCTTCAGTCCGGAACCACACGTCTGCTACGGTCACAGTTTCGAATCCCGCCTCGGGCATGGATGTGTATGGTGTGTGGTATCCTTAGGTTGGTTAGGTTTAAGTAGTTCTAAGTTTAGGGGACTGATGACCTTAGATGTTAAGTCCCATAGTGCTTAGAGCCATTTGAACCATTTTTTTGCAGCAACTCGACGTGGCATGGACTGAACGAGTATTTGGAAGTGCTCTGCAGAAATATTGATCCATGCTGCCTCTATAGCCGTGCATAATTCGAAGTGTTGCCGGTACGAGATTTTGCGCACCATCTGATCTCTCGATTATTTCCTATAAATGTTGGGCGATCTGGGTAGGCAAATCATTCACTCGAATTATCCAGAAAACTTTTGATACTAATCTCGAACAATTGTTGCCTCTTGACTTGACGCATAGTTATTCATAAGGTTTCCATCGTTGATTAGGAACTTGAGGTCCATGAATGACTTCAAATGATCTAAAAGGAGTCGAACATAACCATTTTCGCCGGACGGAGTGGCTGAGCGGCTCTAGGTGCTACAGTCTGGAACCGCGCGACCGCTCTGGTCGCAGGTTCGAATCCTGCCTCGGGCGTGGGTGTGTGTGATGTCCATAGGTTAGTTAGGTTTAATTAGTTCTAAGTTCTAGGGGACTGATGAACTCAGCAGTTAAGTCCCATAGTGCTCAGAGCCATTTGAACCATAACCATTTCCATTCAATGATCGGTTCAGTTTGACCAGAGAGCCCATCCCATTCAATGTAAACACAGCCCACTTCATTATGAAGCCACCACCAGCATGCACAGTGGCTTGTTGATAACTTGAGACCATGGTTTCATGGGTGTCTGCGCCACACACTAACACTACATTAGCTGTTAGCAACTGAAATCGGGACTCATCTGACCAGGCCTCGGTTTTCCAGTCGTCTGCAGCCATAGCCCATTAACAAATGGTTCAAATGTCTCTGAGCACTATGGGACTTAACATCTATGGTCATCAGCCCCCTAGAACTTAGAACTACTTAAACCTAACTAACCTAAGGACATCACACAACACCCAGTCATCACGAGGCAGAGAAAGCCCATTGACATTAAATTTCGCCTCACTGTCGTAACGGATGCGTTCGTCGTACGTCCCACATTGACTTCTGCCGTGATTTCACACAGTGTCGCCTGTCTGTTAGCACTGACAACTCTACGCAAATGCCGCTGCTCTCGGTCGTTAAGTGAAGACCGTCAGCCACTGCGTTGTCTGTGCTGAGAGGTAGCGCCTGAAAGTTGGTACTCTCGGCACACACTTGAACACTACTGCAATATGGGACCCACAAGTGTTTCGTGAACAGTCTAATTTGTAGACTGGCTGCGTTTTCCACGTATCCTACCAATGAACCAAAGACTACCACCAGCTTTACCTATGATTGAGCGTATGTGATCAGCCTATTTCATGTCGCTACACCTTATTATTCTCAGACATTTGTAGAAGGTGACACTAGAAGGAAAAATTAGCTTTATTACCCATAAGTAAATCTGTCATTTGCTCAGAAGGAAGGTCAATGTGCAGCAACAAAAACGTTTGCTCTTTCACCGAGTAACATAAAATGGTGAGAAGCAGCAAAGTAAAATTTAAATCTAATCTAAAATCATTTCTCCTCGATAATTCCTTCTGTTCCTTGGACGCATTACTGTTTAAAACAGTTAGTTGAAAAAGTTGTATGAGTATCACTAAAAATTAACGTGTTTTTAATGTTACCACTGATCATGTATATATCCTGTAGACTGACACGTTCCACATCATTTCTATAAAATTATCTTTCAAATTATCCATGGAACATGTAACTAACTAAGTGACCATCTATGACTCATTCTCCATCTACATGACTACTCTACAAATTACACTAAAGTACTTGGAAGACGGTTCATAGAAGCATTTTGAGATTATTTCTCCAACGTTCCACTCCTGAATAGCACGTGTAATAAATGAATACCTTCTGCGAGCTCTGATTTCTGTTACTTTAATACGATGGTGATTTCTCCATAAGCAGGTGGGAGTCAACAAAATATTTTCACATTCGGAGGAGAAAGTTAGTGATTGAAATTTCTTGAAAATATCTCGCCGCAATGAGAAACGCTTTTTTTTTCTATGATTGCCACCCTCGCTCGCATACAATATCCTTAACACTGTCTCCCCTATTTCACGATAATACAAAACGAGGTGCCCTTCTTCGAAATTTCTCGACGTCCTCCTTTAATACTATCTGGTAAGGATCACACAGTGCCCGGCAGTACTCCAGTAGAGGACGGACAAGCGTAGGGTAGGCAGTCGCTTTAGTAGACCTGTTGCATCTTCTAAGTGTTCTGCCAATAAACGCCAGTCTTTGGCTCGTCTTTCCCACCACATTATCTGTATGATCGTTCCAATGTAATTCGTTCGTAATTGTTATACCTAGATATTTAGCTGAACTGGCAGCCTATCGATTTTTATAGACACATCAAAAAAAGTTTTGCATTATCCTCGGTTCCGATGGTTCCGAAGCCTGTACAGAAAATTGGAACTGAGATTAACTTAAACATCATTTCCGCCCTTTTTATTCCTCATGAAAACCACACATAGCATGTTGTGTCACCATACAGCGAGACCTTCAGAGATGGTGGTCCAGATTGCTGTACACACTGGTGCCTCTAATACCCAGAAGCACGTCCTCTTGCATTGATGCATGCCTATATTCGTCATGGCATACTATCAACAAGTTCTAGAAGGCACTCTTGGTCCAGATTGTCCCACTCCTCAACAGCGTTTAGGCGTAGATCACTCAGAGTGGTTGGTGTGTCACGTCGTCCATAAACAGCCCTTTTCAATCTATCGGAGTCATGTTCGATAGGGTTCATGTCTGGAGAACATGCTGGCCACTCTAGTCGAGCGATATCGTTACACTGAAGAAAGTCATTCACAAGATGTGCACGATGGGGGTGCGAATTGTCGTCCGTAAAGACGAAAGCCTCGCCAATATGCTGCCGATATGGTTGCACTAACGGTCGGAGGATGGCATTCATGTATCGTACAGCCGTTACGGCGCCTTCCATGACCACCAGCGGCGTACGTCGGCCTCACATAACGCCACCACAAAACAACAGGGAACCTCCACCTTGCTGCACTCGCTGGATAGTGTGTCTAAGGCGTTTAGCCTGACCTGGTTGCCTCCAAACACGTCTCCGACGATTGTCTGGTTGAAGGCATATGTGACACTCATCGATGAAGACAACGTGATGCCAATCCTAAGCGGTCCATTCGGCATGTTGGGCCCATCTGTACCGCGCTGCATGGTGTCGTGGTTGCAAAGATGGACCTCGCCATGCACGTCGGGAGTGAAGTTGAGCATCATGCAGCCTATTGCGCACAGTTTGAGTCGTAACACGATGTCCTGTGACTGCACGAAAAGCATTATTCAACATGGTGGCGTTGCTGTCAGGGTTCCTCCGAACCATAATCCGTAGGTAGCGGTAATCTACTGCAGTAGTAGCCCTTGGGCGACCTGAACGAGGCATATCGGCGACAGTTCCTGTCTCTCTGTATCTATGTCCGAACAACATCGCTTTCGTTCACTCCAAGACGCCTTGACACTTCCCTTGTTTAGAACCCTTCCTGGGACAAAGTAACAATGCGGACGCGATCGAACCGCTGTATTGACCGTCTAGGCATGACTGAACTACAGACAACACGAACCGTGTACCTCCTTCCTTGTGGAATGACTGGAACTGATCGGCTGTCGGATCCCTTGCGTCTAATTGGTGCTGTTCATGCATGGTTGTTTACATCTTTGGGCGGGTTTAGTGACATCTCCAAACAGCCAAAGAGACTGTGTCTGTGATACAACATCCCCAGTCAACGTCTATCTTCAGGAGTTCTGGGAACCGGGATGATGCAAAACTTCTTTTGTTGTGTGTATATGTGGTGTCTGTTCTTTCGGTCATGTCAGAAAGAACAGACACTACAGACATAATTGAGGCGAGGATGGCTAATGAGCCTTTCAGGTGCAGATGCACACCGAGCTCAAACTCTTACGGGAATAGGCGAAACGTCGCGAACAGTGAGGATAATGGACAGCGGCACTCGTCAGTAGCGTGTGGATAAGGTGAAAATTTGGGTCTGACTGCAGGCGAGCTATGGTAGCTGTGCAGTTGCGATGACCACTATGTTCAGATGGCAAAGGGAAAAAAGAGAAAAAACAAAAAATAAATAAATAAAAAGAGAGATGGCTTTCTGGTCAGAGCATCTGCCTAGTGAGCAGGAGACCGGGGTTCGAATCACGGTCCGGCACAAATTTATAACTTCCTGCTTGATGTAAATCAATGCCCGCTTGCAGCTAAACGTCGTTAATTCCTTTGTGTCTTCAGATTTTTGCGATTTATCATGTAACTCAAATGTATCTGGATGTAGCCGGCCGGGCTGGCCGAGCGGTTCTAGGCGCTACAGTCTCGAACCGCGCGACCGCTACGGTCTCAGGTTCGAATCCTGCCCCGGGCATGGACGTGTGTGATGTCCGTAGGTTAGTTAGGTTTAAGTAGTTCTAAGTTCTAGGGGACTGATGAAAAATGGTGCAAATGGCTCTGAGCACTATGCGACTTAACTTCTGAGGTCATCAGCCGCCTAGAACTTAGAACTAATTAAACCTAACTAACCTAAGGGCATCACACACATCCATGCCCGAGGCAGGATTCGAACCTGCGACCGTAGTGGTCACGCGGTTCCAGACTGAAGCGCCTTTAACCGCACGGCCACACCGGCCGGCGGGTCTGATGACCTCAGAATTTAAGTCCCATAGTGCTCAGAGCCATTTGTATCTGGATGTCCTCACATTTTCCATGATTTAGGGCCAACTGCCACTTTTCGCACCATATAGATAGATATGTTGTCTAAATCATTTTCTAATTTGTATTGATCTTCAAATGATTTTATTAGATGGTAAACGACGGCATCGTCCAAAAGGGTTGCTCAGATTGTCTCCTAAATCGTTTCTATCGATTAGGAACAAGGAAGGGCCTATAACACTTCCTTGTAAAACACCTGATATCACCTGTGTTATACCAGGTGTCTTGCTGTCAGTTTCTATGAACTGTGACCTTTCTGACAGAAAATCACGAATACAGTCGCACAACTGACACGATGCTCCGTAGGCTCGAAATTTACTTAGAAGCCGCATGTGAGGAACGGTGTCAAAAGCCTTTTGGAAATGTAGAAATATGGAATCATCTTGAGATCCTCTGTCGATATCACTCGTTAGTTCGTGTGAGTAAAGAGCCAGTCGTATTGGTGTCGCAGTCATATGATGCTATATTTATTCGTTCTGTGAAGTGCATAATTTTATACTTTTGAACATTTAAAACAAGTTGCGAATCTATGCACCACTTCGACCTCTTGCCAAGATCTGATTGGATCATCAACATCAGCTACCTATGGAGTTGCCTCAGAAGATTTAGGGAAACCACGAAAACCCTAATCACGTAAGCTGCGAGGCAATGTGAACTCCGTTTTTATTTAATACTAGGGTCCCACACGCTGCACCATCTCGTTCATTACCGCTGTAGAGTACGCGAAAGAACTTGCCCTCCTTCTAAGAGCCGTGTACCGCAAGTCTCTAGAGGAACGGAAGGTTCCAAATGATTGGAAAAGAGCACGTGTAGTTCCATTTTTCGAGAAGGGTCGTCGAGCAGATGCGCAAAACTATAGGCCTATATCTCTGACATCGATCTGTTGTAGAATTTTAGAACATTTTTTTGCTCGCGTATCATGTCATTTCTGGAAACCCAAAATCTACTCTGTAGGAATCAACATGGATGTTGTTCTCAATGGAGAGACGTCTACAGACGTTAAAGTAACCTCTGGCGTGCCACAGGGGTGTGTTATGGGACCATTGCTTTTCACAATATATATAAATGACCTAGTAGATAGTGTCGGAAGTTCCATGCGGCTTTTCGCGGATGATGCTGTACTATACAGAGAAGTTGCAGCATTAGAAAATTGCAGCGAAATGCAGGAAGATCTGCAGCGGATAGGCACTTGGTGCAGGGAGTGGCAACTGACCCTTAACATAGACAAATGTAATGTATTGCGAATACATAGTAAGAAGGATCCTTTATATTATGATTATATGGTAGCTTAACAAACACTGGTAGCAGTTAGTTCTGTAAAATATCTGGGAGTATGCGTACGGAACGATTTGAAGTGGAATGATCATATAAATTTCATTGTTGGTGAGGTGGGTGCCAGGTTGAGATTCATTGCGAGAGTCCTTAGAAAATGTAGTCCATCAACAAATGAGGTGGCTTACAAAACACTCGTTCGACCTATGCTTGAGTTTTGCTCATCAGTGTGGGATCCGTACCAGGTCGGGTTGACAGAGGAGATAGAGAAGATCCAAAGAAGAGCGGCGCGTTTCGTCACAGGGTTATTTGGTAAGCGTGATAGCGTTACAGAGATGTTTAGCAAACTCAAGTGGCAGACTCTTCAAGAGAGGCGCTCTGCATCGCGGTGTAGCTTGTTGTCCAGGTTTCGAGAGGGTGCGTTTCTGGAGGAGGTATCGAATATATTGCTTCCCCCTACTTATACCTCCCGAGGAGTTCACGAATGTAAAATTAGAGAGATTCGAGCGCGCACGGAGGCTTTCCGGCAGTCGTTCTTCCCGCGAACCATACGCTACTGGAACAGGAAAGGGAGGTAAGGCCGGTATTACACTATCAAATTTCTTTGTCAAATATCTTTGTCCAATATCTTTGTCAAAGATATTTGATGGTGTAACAGGGAACATTGTCAAATGTCGTCCAATATTTGATCAAATCTAGGGCCTCGCTGTAGATTTGATCAAAGAAGTCGCTTGTCTTCTGTTCACTGCAATGTGACATGTTACCACATGGAGCGCTAGCATCGCTGTATTCTGTTGTCTGTAGTGTTTTTATAAACATTGTGGGTAAATACAGTTGGTGTGTGCCGACAACTACAAAATTAATAGGGATGTATGAAGCTGATGAGGCGCTTTACAATGTGATGCACGCTGAATACAAAAATAGATCACGAAAATTGGAGACCTGACCTGACCTAACCTAACCTAACCCTCTCCTGTAGCAAGGAATCGGAGTGTTACAGTGAGCCTGTGGGTAGCAGTTCCTAAGTGAGTATTGTGCTTTGTGATATGAAGATACACTTCACTGAGCACATACAGAAATGTATGCTGATCCATTCTTAAGTAATTGATGTACTACTTGACGTCCTTCACTATAAGCTCACGTAACAAGTTTTGTTGAATGCTTTTATCGTGTCGTCGTAAAACCTACGGCTTCACCCAGCTATGTTTCCTTTTTTTTTTTTCCCCGCTTCTCTTCAGCATATGCACACAGTGCAATTGTGGTACATGCAACTGCTGCGGCTAATAACAAGTTGTTGTTGTCAGCCATCCTGAACTTAGACGAAAAATATGATGACTGTGTAATACCCCTTCTAGCGCTACGTCAAAGATCTTTGTCAAATATATTTGACGGAATATTTGATCACATCTTTGATCAAATCTTTGACAAAGAAATTTGATAGTGTAATACCGGCCTAATGACAGTGGCACGTGAAGTGCCCTCCGCCACACACCGTTGGGTGGCTTGCGGAGTATAAATGTAGATGTAGATATAGATGTTGTAGACACGTGTTCGCTCATTTCTGGGAGCACTGGAGCAACGTTCTCATTGCGTCTCCCATTCCAGTTGAGGTGCGTGTATGTAGGGCTCGTTCTTCTCGGAGGATCGATAGTTTATGGAGGAAAAGTGCGTCTTTCCGCGCTGGCGACTTCAGAGACAGTGCGAAGGAAAGCTATAGGCGTGTGTACATAAGCGAGGCCGGGTCTGAGGCAACAACTTTACTGAAATACCCCAAAATAAACGCGCGCCGATCCACGCGCCTCGGCAGCGGCGGCGTTCGCGTCGAGCTGGGGCGGGCCGCGCGGCGCTGCGCTGCAGTCTCGCGTCGCGCTATGAATAGCCGCGTGGCTGCGCGCGCGCACCGCGCACCGAATAAATGGCCGCCCGCTTGTTTATTTTTCCGCATTTGTGAGGCGGCGCGCGCCAGTGAATGAGCCAGGTGCGAGCCATGGCGACCGGCACCTCCACCACGATGCTGCGGGCGCGCCGCAAGGACATCAACGTCAAGCCCAACCGCCGGCTGGACCGGCGCTCGTCGCGCGGCATGATCTTCGAGAACGAAGAGCTGCGCCTCCGCACCATCAGCATCAACGCCGAGGTCGAGAAAGGTACGCGGGCGCCGGCGCGCTCCAGCCACCGGCTCCTCACTTCCGTAGTCTCGCCGGGACCAGATGCTTTTGGCGTCGACCCCGTTAAAGCACCGACACAAGTTTCCTGCCGTCCCTTCCGTTAATTACATACATCCTGTTATTCATCGTGTTGGCGTGACACCAGTTTACACACTTTGAGAGAGAACAATCTTACAAACACAGACACGGTTTTTCAGATAAACAAAAGTACTAACGAACACTGCACTGGTTGTCTTTCTCTGCTGTGACCATAAGCAATATAAATATCTTTTAATTTCGAGTAACAGATACCACTAGGAGTAAAGTAGAGTATCACTAAATCTGGTAGGTAGCTGATGATTCAATAATAGTGTATTTAAAGAAATGAAGTACATAACTCTACGTAAAAGATCACAGCTATTGACAAGATAAGGAAGAGATATTTTCCTAGTCTTCCTTCTAATTTCAATAATTTCAAGTTACAGATAGCACTCAGAGTAAACTAACGCAACAATAAATATGACAGGTTGCTGAGACCTAGATAATTTTTTTTTTTTTTTTGAATGAATAGGTTTAAGCAGCTCTACGTAAAAGATCATGACGATTACTAAGATAGGGAACATTTTCTTGAAGAGAGTGAGTACTTCTCTGTTGGTTACAGGAATCTTTGAAAAGTATCCCAGATTTTGCTTCGTTCCATGATTTCGTGAAAAAGTATATCAGTATTCGGTTATTTAGCATATTTCGTTAAAATATGTACTCGAAGCAACCTTATGGCGCTTAAAACGCAGATCATCACAGGGAGAAACCGACCTCTTTTTTAAAAGTTTTCTATAATTCTTAACAAAAAGAATCGGTTCTGCCGAATCTTCGCTCAGAAAATACCATTAACACGGCAGTAAAAGACGGAAACAGGAATATTTTGAACATTTCTCATTGCACGATCATGAATGATATATGATCCTTGTATTGTGGAATCATACATTTTTTTCTTTATGTCTGAGGCGTAATAAATTTGTTTCAGCAGATTTGCAACATTTTTGTATTATAAATGAATGAAAATTAAGCTCTGTTAGTACCAGATTTCTTTGTGCACAATCGGGAAAAACTTGTTAAATTTTCTTACTGCGTATCTCGTGCTACAGGACATTAAACACCAAAACTAAGAGTAGTTTATTCTAACGAATTCAGTGTATAATACTCTTAAAATTTACCTGACTGCAGAATAAAGTAAGATGCTACAGAAATTTCTCCGCAGTTAAATAGACAAACGCTACACGTTAAACCATCACATAGTTCCATCGAAAATGTAGAGACTCAGATTTAAAACTTCTTTACTGTATTCAGATATTACCTGCGGCGTCAAGCGTTGTCACGTTACCGACAATTTACCCTGCATTTCAAAATAAAGACACAGGCATCAGTGAGTCCAGAAATTACTTGTTCTGTACGTAAAATTTTACGTATTAAATGAAGAAACAAGTTCTATTCAGTGTAGAAAGTCTTAATAGGCTAATAAAGAACTGTATATAGCAGAGGACAGTTTGAGATATTAATTACTTTGTTAGCAAGCGGTTCTATTTTCACACATAGTAGTAATGCCGTACATAAACTGCACGAGCCCTCACGTTGGGGAATATGAATTTATTCTGAGAGTGGCTTCATTGTTGGAATGACTTCACTGTGGTGTAGGTAAGACATAGCCTCCGGCAGTGACGTAACAAATCAAAACAGCCGAACGGCTACCAAACTCTGAAAAGTAGGCCGATAGCCTGTTACAACACAATCGTACCAACAATAAGGATGGCAGGAATAAATTCTCGAGGCAATTGTTTCTCTTCTTAGTATGCCGCTCATTTTTTCCCTTGCGGTTTTGTAATATCTCTTGTCTTTCCATCTAGCTTCAAGTTTCATTTCATTGGAGAGCAAAAGTCCCATCTGAAAAGGACAAACGTCGATGATTTAAAGTTATAACCACAGCGTTAGTATTAGACAGAAATGCATTTTCACTGTCGCAACATAAGTCAGTGCTAGCTACTGCATTCTTATGGTGCTACAGAGTTCCACAGAAAAGTTGCGATTATTTCGTAGGCATCCGCATATTTAATACCTCTGGAGAAGTAACATACGTCGCCGGCCTACATAGAACCGTGTGTACGAGAATACACTGACGTTACCACGCCTGCGTCTCCTGGCGGTGTACCACTGCGCGTTCAGCAGTGTACATCTAGACATGTTATAGCATGCTCTGTAGCACATAAAACGAAAATAAAGATTTTTCTACTTGTTGGCAACACATGTGTACTCTCAACAAAAATTTAGTTCTGTAATTCCTGTTCATGTATGGGATGTACTACTACAAAATCTCCCTCTGAAAATAATTCCGACTGCCAGTTTTGGAATCTACAGTCTTGCAGCTACTAAAACCTACAAAATATTATCTGCCGCTCTTGTTAGATAGTTCTTAAACAAGATTTTACAAAGCAGTACTCGATATTACGAAGATAGGTTACTAGAATGAGCATGAATAGGGAATTAGCATGAATAGAATTAGCATGAATAGAGAGTAATAAATGCTGATGTATGCGACGTATGAGTACTGAGAGAATTTCTTGAAAACTGTTGCCGTTCGCACTGAGTCAGTTGACTGGAGGGTAAAGATAAGACAAATGAGATGACTTTTTGTTGGTATTCGGAAGCACCATAATTCAAATAATGGTTTATATTTGGTTGGCTTCTCTAAACTTAGCCAGAATGACTTCATACGCAAACTAGTATAATATTCGTTTTATTCTTGACAGCCCTCATCGGTTACTGTATCCTCACAGACACGCTATTGAATTTGATGAAAATTTTATGTTCAGTTTCAGGCTAACATGAATTGGCTCTGAGCACTATGGGACTTAACTGCTGTGGTCATCAGTCCCCTAGAACTTAGAACTACTTAAACCTACCTAACCTAAGGACATCACACACATCCATGCCCGAGGCAGGATTCGAACCTGCGACCGTAGCGGTCACGCGGTTCCAGACTGAAGCGCCTTTAACCGCACGGCCACCCCGGCCGGCGGCTAACATGAATTAATAAGGTAGCAGCAGTATACGTTAATGGTAAACGAGGTTTTAAACGAAAGATGGTTATAGTTAATGATTCATCGGCATCGATTTATGTTAACATTAACTGATACTTATGTTCAAACTCAGAAAATTAAGAACTGTGGAAAGAAATTTTGTCAATGAAACAGAAAGAGAGCGGTCAGCGACAACATAATGGAAGGAAAAGCTTGCCAGCTTGCAATGAATGGACACGAGTCGTGCGTATTTATTTCTACAAAATTTCAAAACCTTGAGATCTTTATAGCACCCGAAATATCTGCGCCCACTCGCCCAAGCCGACAGACCATTCTGAAGCAGGTTATATTAATAACAGCGAAAGTATTTCTGTGACCGATACTGCAATACACAATTTCTTTCTCCGATATAACCATTTTATAGGTCCCCATGATACAAAATGAGAAATATTAAGGGTAAATCATTTTAATTAAATAATAAATTTTAATTTATTTGGCTTCTTCCTAGATGACGCGTGTTCTCATCTAATAACGCCCCGTAAGTTTGTTCCTTCCGGACTATGAGGAAGTTTCTCGAAACCTCTCAGTAAGTAGGTTTATTGCTCCGACACATGCGCCTTTAAAACAGTTGTGGGGCACCCCGTTTAATGTTTGTAAACAATCCCGACATACTCCAGCGTAATAGCGGCACGCTACAGTAGCTTCCCACTAAACGAAGAGCACGTGCAGTTTGCTATGCTTCACATTTTATCCTCAGTTAGGAATATACTTTTAACATACATGTACAGATACACTTTCTTCAACAGAAATTTTGGAAGAAGTCAGCGAGTGCGGTACCTCGGTGCTTGACACAAGACTCATATTGTGAAGATTAGAGATGATATTCCAGATCCGTGATTCATATTTAAGTCTTGCAATGTTTTCGTAAAACGCTTACAAAGCAGAAAATAAGATTAGCGTCTAATGTCATGTCGACGACGAAATCATCAGAGTCGAGCACACCCTCGGATTGGCGAAAGCAAATTGGTCTTATCCTTTTCAAAAGAGCCAGCCAGCCATATTCCTGAAGGGATTTGAGGAAGCTTTGATAAACATAACTTCTGATGGCCGATCGAGGATTTGAACAGCCCTATTCGCCGAATACAAGTCGAGCGTGACAACCGCTGAGCCACGTCGCGCGGTCTAAATAACTTAAGGCTGATGTCACGATGGTCCGTTTGAAAATGAATACCATTATTCTGCCCCATCCTGTGACGGTCCGAACTTGTGTTCAAAAACTCTCCTCCCTCGTCAGGAAGCTAAAATCTAAAATCCCGTCCTTCAATAAGTCAGGAGTAGCTATCATCTAAGACAAATGAAACGATTGCTACAGCCGGCTTCCATTAGTAGTTTACTCACAAAAGCTGACAATTAAACTAACAAATGGATGACAATGAAAAGACCTGGTGAGGCGGTGAAGCGGTGTGATATTCAACTCACATTTGGAAACAAAATGGTTCCCAGCCCTGTCCTGCAACCCAGTTTTAGCTTCTCCATGCCTTCCCTAACTCGGCTGATTCGAATGGCTGAATAGTTCCACTGAGAAAGCCATTGCAATTTTCTTTGCTATTATTGTCCAGCCCAAGTTTCTGCTCCCTCTTTACGTTGTCAGCGTATAGTGAACCGTAATCTTCCTTTCCTTCTACATCTACATACATACTCCGCAAGCCACCGTACGGTGCATGGAGGGAGGTACTTTGCACCACTACTAATCATTGGCTTTCCTGTTCCACTCGCGAATGGAGCGAGGGAAAAGCGACGATCTATACCAGTCCATACGAATTCCAATTTCTCTTATCCTGTCTTCGCGGTCCTTACGCGAAATGTACGTTGGCGGCAGTGAATAGTCCTGCAGTCAGCAGCAAATGCCGGCTCTCTAAATTCTATCAATAGTGAACGTAGTCTGCCCGCTGGGGATTCCCGTTTAAGTTCACAAAGCATTCCATAATACTCGCGTCTTGATCGGACCTACTGGTACCAAATCTAGCCAGCATCCAGCCTCTGAATTGCTTCGATGTTTTCCTTCAGTCCTACCTGGTGGGGATCCCAAACACTCTAACAGTACTCAAGAATGGGTCGTAGTAGTTTTGTATTCGCGCTCTCCTTTGTAGATGAGCTACAATTTCCTAAAAGTCTCACAGTAAACCGAAGTCGACAATTCGTCTCCCCTATTATCGTCCTCACGTGCTAGCTCCATTGCAACGTTACGCCTAAATAATTAATCGACGTGATTGCGTCTAGCAGAGCACTACTAATGCTGTATTCGAATATTACTGAGAGTGTTTCTCCCTCTCATCTACATTACCTTAAATTTTTCTACATTTAAAGCAAGCTGCCATTCGTCACACCAACAAGAAATTTTGTCTACGTCAACGTGCATCCTCCTACAGTCACTCATCTTCGACACCTTCCAACATCTAAGTGTCATCAGCAAACAGCCGCAGATAGCTGCTCACCCTGTCGTCAGATCATTTATGTATATAGAAAATAATAGCGGCCCTATCACACGTCCCTGGAGCACTCCTGGTGGTACCTTCTTCTCTTGTGAACACTCGCCGTAGAGGACAACGTACTAGGTTCCATTACGTAGAAATCATCAAGCCATTCACATACCTGGGAAAGTGCTCGTACCTTCTTCAACAGTTTGCATGGAGCACCGTGCCAAACGCTTTCCGGAAGTCTAGGAATATAGAATCTGCCTGTTGTCCTTCATCCATAGTTCACAATATATCATGTGAGAGAAGGAAAAGCTTAGTTTCACACGAGTGATGCTTCCTAAATCCGTGCTGACTTGTGGACGGAAGCCTTTCCGTCTCAAGGAAATTTGGTATATTCTAACTGAGAATATATTCAAGAACCCTGCAGCAAACCGATGTTAAGGATACTGGTCTGTAATTTTGCGGATCCGTTCCTCCTACTCCTCTTATGTACATGAGTCACCTACGCTTTTCTCGAACCTCTTGGAACGTTGCACTGAGCGAGAGGTTCGCAATAAATGCAAACTAAGTAAGGGGCCAATGCAGTAGGTCATTCTCTGTAATACGGTATTGGGATTCCATCCGGATTTGGCGACTTACTTGTTTTCAGTTTCCTTCAGTTGCTTCTCTAGACCACGGATGCCTATTAATATGTCCTCCAAACGGGAGTCTGTGTGACGCTGAAACGACGGTATCTTTTATGAGTATATAAGTTCAAAAATGGCTCTGAGCACTATGGGACTTAACATCTATGGTTATCAGTCCCCTAGAATTTAGAACTACTTAAACCTAACTAACCTAAGGACAGCACACAACACCCAGTCATCACGAGGCAGAGAAAATCCCTGACCCCGCCGGGAATCGAACCCGGGAACCCGGGCGCGGGAACGCTACCGCACGACCACGAGCTGCGGACGAGAGTATGTAAGTTCGTAAGCTTCCACGGCAGGTGTCATTTTGAGTACAATAATTTTGGGTATTATAATAACCCGGTCCACTACCCAAAATTATTTTACTAAAAAGGACGGTATGTTTGTACGATCCTCCTGTTAGAATGATATCTTAAACGCGAAATTTAAAACTTCAGCTTTCTTTTTGCTGCCGTCTATTGCCACACCAGACTGGTCAACGAGTGACTGGATAGAAGCCTTCGACTCGCTTTTCTCGGTTTTTTTGGCTAAAGTATGACAGTGGAAATTTTTGTATGCTTCGCACCTCGATCTTTTTACAGACACACCAATTTCTACTAACCTTTGTTTGTCATCGTCTGCGTGTACCTTTTTGATCCGAGAGTGCAACCGTCTCTGATACCTCAACATTTTCCAGATTTCGTTATTAAACCAGGTTGGTCTTTTCAATTCAGCATCTACTTGGAGGAGCAGTTGAACGGAATGGACAGTGTCATGAAAGGAGGGTATAAGATGAACACAGCAAAAGCAAAACGAGGATAATGGAATGTAGTCGAATGAAGTCGGGTGATGCTGAGGGAATTAGATTAGGAAATGAGACACTTAAAGTAGTAAAGGAGTTTTGCTATTTGGGGAGCAAAATAACTGATGATGGTCGAAGTAGAGAGGATATAAAATGTAGACTGACAATGGCAAAGAAAGCGTTTCTGAAGAAGAGAAATTTGTTAACATCGAGTATAGATTTAAGTGTCAGGAAGTCATTTCTGAAAGTATTTGTATGGAGTGTAGCCATGTATGGAAGTGAAACATGGACGGTAAATAGTTTGGACAAGAAGAGAATAGAAGCTTTCGAAATGTGGTGCTACAGAAGAATGCTGAAGATTAGATGGGTAGATCACATAGCTAATGAGGAAGTATTGAATAGGATTGGGGAGAAGAGACGTTTGTGGCACAACTTGACCAGAAGAAGGGATCGGTTGGTAGGACATGTTCTGAAGCATCAAGGGATCACCAATTTAGTATTGGAGGGCAGCGTGGAGGGTAAAAATCGTAGGGGGAGACCAAGAGATGAATACACTAAGCAGATTCAGAAGGATGTAGGTTGTAGTAAGTACTGGGAGATGAAGAAGCTTGCACAGGATAGAGTAGCATGGAGACCTGCATCAAACCAGTCTCAGGACTGAAGACCACAACAACAACAACAACAACAACAACAATCTACTTACTCGGCACATACCTTTCCAGAACGCGATTTACAATTACTTGAATCTTTTCCTATAATTGCTCCAAGTCCATCATATTGGAACTAAATGATGTCCATTCACTCTCTGCTTATTTGCCGGCCGGGGTGGCCGAGAGTTTCTAGGCGCTACAGTCTGGAACCGCGCGACCGCTACGGTCGCAGGTTCGAATCCTGCCTCGGGCATGGATGTGTGTGATGTCCTTAGGTAGTTAGGTTTAAGTAATTCTAAGTTCTAGGGGACTGATGACCTCAGATGTTTAACTCCCATAGTGTTCAGAGCCATTTGAACCATTTTCTAAATTATTACCATCGTGTGTGGACTGTCGAAGTAGCCGCTCAGGACGTCTTTCATAAAACATGTTCAAAACTACTTCACAGGACAGTCCGTCCCACCTACAGCGAATCCGTAGACTTCCCTGCCTATAGTCGGTAGGTGAAAGTCGCCTCCAACCAACCGAAGCATGATCTGAGTATTTAACTGCAACTGAGCGTAGACTTCCTTTGAATCACTCCTGAACTGTCATGGCGAAATCGGGGAATAGGTGCTCTATGCAAGCTGAAATCTTACTTGACAAGTCAGAGGTTTCGAGTTTCTAATGAAATAATGTGAATGGCATCTTCCATGTACAGAAAGTGCCTCCTTATGTCTCTGTCTCTGTCTCTCTCTCTCTCTCTCTCTCTCTCTCTCTCTCTCTCTCTCTCTCTCTCTCTAGTCCTTTCCACACACACACATACACAAACACCCGCGCGCGTGGGCTTTAATTTACACGTTCGTGGGAAATCGCTTGTAGCAGCCAAACAGATTACGAAACCTTACGCGGTAAAGGTTGTCACAGAGTGACGAGGGTGATTTTTCAAAACGATCTTCTGACTTTTTTTAAAGTGGTTTGTATCTTGATTATTTGAGTGACGTGTTTCGCTTGTTTAGCGATACGAAAGAGTTTCAAAGAGCTCTGGTTCCATTCAAAATTCTGAAGTGGAAAACTCAGCGCGCTTTAACCCTCCGTAACGTATACGCTGTACACCACCATCAACGTGAATGTGCATCTATCAAAAGTATTTACGAAGGTGAAAGTCATTATATGTGAAATACTCGATTAAAAATTTACGACACATGAAAATGGTTCGTCGTTTCTTATAGTTGTTCATTATATTGCACATTCGTGAATTTTGTGTTTGCATCGATGAATAGCGGAATTAGAGGCAGCTATGAAGATAGAGCGTTAATGTTTGCCCCACTTCAGTAATGGAATGGTACCAGATCATTATGTCACCGGAAATCATACTTTTCATCGTAGTAAGTGTCACAAAGAGGTGATTGAGTATGGGATAAACGCACCACAGTAACAAAAACTGCTGTGATTAACAACATGTGAATAATAGGGTCTCGCAGGCTAGCTCAAATAGCAATAGCGGATAGAAGAGCGACAATGACGATCACTAGTAGCTTATGTTATGGACAGCAACAAAACATCATATGATCTGCCATACATTTGAGTGCTGTCTCCTCTTTGTGAAATACAGAGCACATAGCTAAAGGAGTTTTGCGTTAACTGTGCACAAAAATTAGCATGTACCTGGTAACACTGATATCCCCACCCCTGTACTCTCGCACAGGGAATGTTTACGTGAGTCTAAACTACTCAGTCACATGCAGAACTTGTATCCATAGAGAAACACGCTGTAAGCTTCTACGTTCAGACGTTCAGCAAGACATTGTACTGTCTCGTCCCCCCTGATTACTCAGAGAGATTCTACACTGACATATGTGTTCTTGGAAATCCATAGGGTTTACGTAGCCTCTGTTTCCTTCGGCACAACGGAGCTACTGTGAAAGATGAGATGTGCGCCTTGGAGCTCTTTCAGACCAACCTCCGGTTGAGTGCCAGTGGAATAGCACGGCTTCCCAACACACCCGGTGGTCTGCGAAACGCACCCCATGACGAATATGACACTAACGAGAACGAAGATGACCACTGCCCGTTACCCACCATGTTAACCAGCATCTCTAAGGCACGCTAGTGGGATGGTTCTCCATGAGGAAGAAATTTTCATCCGTTATATTTGACCGGCAAGAGGAAACGAAGTGATCGTGGAAAGTTCGTCATGAGCAGATTGCGCAGCATGTATTACTTAGCGACCTCTACACAGTATCTCGTATAGTGATATGGAACTGAGGTCATTCTGATGGATAAACTAAGTCTAGCCCCCATTTCAAGAAGGGTGGACTATGTACCAGCACCAACACTCAGCCTCTCTAATCCGTCGTCAACGACACAAAGTTAGTGCTACAGTCTGCTTGAATTCATCAGTCACTTGCACGAAGTAGATACATTTGAAACATAAGGTTCAAACTTTTCAAAAGAAAGTTGTCCAGTGCGTGTCAGTAAAGAAACATTTTTCCTATTTGGTGATATCATTGCCAACAATGACATCTGTCATTGAAAATTTTATTAAATGATGCCAGAAAGGTAGATCAGACGAAATCCAGCTGTTAATAAGTGTAATGTACGTCTAAAAATTTTTATTACACTTATACACTGTCCAGTCTCATTAATGTGACCACCTGTCAGAAGCCTGAATAACTACTTTTTGTAGCAAGGAAGTGTAGCAAAAGTGTCAATAAGATTCTGGAAGGCACCGACAGGAATGTGGAGTCATTCCGACTCCAGTACGGTGGTCAGGTTACTTCGTTGAGGATCCATGGCGCGAACAACCCGATAGACATGGTCCCACAGATTCACAATTGGGTTTAAATCCTGGGAGTTCGTTGACCTGGGAAGTACGGTAAACATCCTGGCGCTCTTCGAACCACGTACGTACACGGCAAGGTGTGTGACACATTGCATTATCCTGCTGGTAGATGCCACTGTGCCGAGGAGAAAAAAAGTGCGTGTATGGGTGGCTATGGTCCCTAAGAATAGATGCACACTTGTATTGATCTATTGTGTCTTCCAGAATGACGAGATCGCCCAGGGAAAGCCACGAAAACATTCCCCAGATCATAATGCTTCCTCTATTGCTGCAGGGTGTTTACTTTCAGACGATTCATGTCATACAGCCCAACGGACATCTGTTCGACGGAGCATTAAACGCGATTCGTGTGAAAAGGCCAGCTGTCGCCACACAGTGGACATCTAGTATCGGTATTGGTGTGCAAATTCCAGCCTTCGTCGCTGATGAACAGCGGTCAACATAGGTGCATGAACCAGGCGTCAGCTGCGGAGGTCAAAACGCAGCAAAGCTCACTGATCGGTCGTTGAGGAGACTATTGACAGTCCCTTGTTTCCTCTGGGCGGTCAGCTGCTCAACAGTTTCACGTCTATTCAACCGTTCACATCGCCGTAGTCTTTGTTCACCCTTGTCATCTATGGCCCTTGGTGCACCACAGTTGCCTCCTCGCCGGTTTTGAATAGCGCCATCTTGCTATGCGCGGTATATTTTAACCATGGCGGCACGCGGTCAGCTTACAAACTTGGCCGTTTCGGAAATACCGCATCCTTGGTTCGAAAGCCAATGATCAAGCTCTTTTTGGATGTCAGATAAATCGCTTCGTTTCCGCAGTGTACGGACTGCACTGTTTTCCGCATTCCCTCTGCACGCTTTATACAACCTCCACTGCTGGTGCTGCTACGTGCCACCTCTGACAAGAAGACGGCACGACCGTGGGGTTGGGGATTTGTCCGCAATTTTGTGTGGTGAAAGAGGACCCCTAACACCTCACGTGGTTAAAATATTAGGACGCACTACCCGGAAAATCCCGAGAAAAATCGATCCAGAATTTCTTAGGTGCCTTATGAGTGTAAAATGTTAGTCCACTGCCGAGCCGCCGTCTGGCCTACATGGTTAGCGCTCGGACCCTTACGGCAAAGGTCTCGGGCGATTCCTTCTCCGGAACTTTTTTTTTCTTCTGTTTCTTGCAAAATTGCAGCGCACTGTTACAGGAGAATCGTGAAATTAATTCCCAGGAAGATTGTACAAAAATTCATTCTATAATTCACCATCAATTATCGTCACCAATATTCCGAGACATGATTCAATATGCCTGGTTTGCCTCAAAATTGTCAGAAACTCAAAACATTTTCGTAAATGTTAATGGGGCATGTTTTTGTACAGATTTATTCCAAACGCCCTGTGAATGTAAAAAAATCTGCTTTTATATGTTGCGCAAGATGTCGCAAAAATTATTGATTTGTTTGTTTTTACGAAAATTACCACTGCGGCTCTTGTTTATAATTATTATATGTATAAAAATTGAATGTTTTCCAATCGACTTTGTTATTCTGATTAAAAAGGCAATGTTTCTCATCGTATACTTTACAATGAAAAATGGAAAACCAACCGCCATGAATTGTGTTGTTGGACAAAAAGAAAATAATTTTTATTCAATAATGAAACTAATTTGTTAAAGATAATGTAGGTTTGGGAAACTTTCTGAATAATTGGTGGAATAACCAAAGAAAATAAAGCAGAAGAAAAAAAGTGCCAGAGGAGGAATCGAACACGAGACCTCTGGTGTAAGAATCCGAGCTCTAAACACCTTTTTTTTTTTTAATCTCATTTTGTTCGTTTTCGTTCATTGTATCTGTTCTGGGCGGACGTCGAAAAACACCCGTTTCAGTTCGTTGTTGATCGATTAACTCAGTTTTATTATTATTATTATTGTTACAGAGGGCAGCTAGCCCTCTGACTGAACACGCTGAGCTACCGTGCTAGACACCTAGGCCAGGCGGCGGCTCGGCAGTGTACTAACATTTTATACTCATAAGGTACCTAAAAAACTTCGGATCGATTTTTCCCGGAATTTTCCGGGTAGTGAGTCCTAATATTTTAACCACGTGATGTGTTAAGGGTCCTCTTTCACCACACAAAATTGCGGACAAATCCCCGACCCCACGGTCGTGCCGTCTCCTTGTGAGTGGTTATTGCACGTTAACGTCGAAAATAGGCGGTGCTCACATTAATGTGTATGGACCGCGTCTTTAATTAGAATTTCTCTCTATATAGCTCTTTATCTTGCTGCTTGTTTGAATACAATTGCAAGAAATCACATACGCTTGTTTCTGAATCACAGCATCTATTCCTCTTACTGAGGTTCATTGTCGGAAGATGATCTTCATTAACCTTCGTATTCAAAAGCGGCATCCAGTAGCTCATTTCATGTGAATCTAAAAGAAAGCTTGCTTTACTTAACTGCACATCGACTCGAGTTTGTATCCCTAGACGACAGGAGGAGCGAGTACGAATTTACCCTATTATTTCAAGGTAGGGGTATAAAGAAATCGCGGAAAATCTTTTGAAGATATAACAGACGACGGAGATGCAGAGCCTTAATTTTAAAGAACTGAGTGCTGGCTTTAAAGAAGACCAAGACGCAACAGTCTTGGTGGTGGTGCCAATCCTGTTAGAAACGGGGAAACAGAATGAAGCCATACTCAGCGTAGGCGCAGAATCGATTTCCTGGTACGCCACTGCAGCTTGAATTTCATAACATTCTAACACTCTCTTCTTGGCACTACGTCTTTTGCTGTTCACCAAGGACAATCATTGCCATGTATGAAGTGCATTAAAATTGACGTCACATTTGCTCACCTTTATATCAATGGAATTATTCCTTAGTGTTAATCCAATAAGATTTGAATTTGACAATAGACGTTTATAAGCTCTGTAATATTAAACCCGCCTTTGACCTATAAAGAACACCTCATTCACCACTAGGCTCTAAGTTGCTGTCAAAAAATGTTGACGACCAGTTTCAATCGTACAGGTAACATAACATGTCTCTCAGACATACTTAACAAGAATAAGAATATCTCATAAATAACAGAAATACTAGCTGTGAAATTTTTTTATAATCATAAACACTGATAAAAGTTCATACAACATCACACCTTTGATATCTATTTAGCGCCGGTCACAAGTTGTGAACAATAGTGCTCAACACAAACCATTGCCATTACTGTCATCAAGGATCATTTTCTGTACAAGCGCCGGCCGTGGTGGCCGTGCGGTTCTAGGCGCTCCAGTCCGGAGCCGCGCTGTTGCTACGGTCGCAGGTTCGAATCCTGCCTCGGGCATGGGTGTATGTGATGTCCTTAGGTTAGTTAGGTTTAAGTGGTTCTAAGTTCTAGGGGACTGATGACCACAGCAGTTGAGTCGCATAGTGCTCAGAGCCATTTGAACCACTCTGTACAAGCATACAGGCACTGCAATGAACAGGGTAGTGAATGCCGTATGAGCATCTTGTGTATTCATTTACATATTCTGCATATATTTAATGCAGTGAGTTACATCAAAAAGAGTTCTATTAAAATTATTCCCTGAGGGCTCTTTAAAAATGTAATATTTTCCGACGAATAAAAGCATACTTTCATTGATTTTAATTGAAATGTATTATTACAATGAATTCAGAATCAAACTGGCACTGTCGTACTGATTTCTACGGAGCAGTCTAGCTTGAATGTGGGTGTTTGCATGGCGATCTAGGGTACTCATAAAACACGCCTCAAGCTGTGTTTGGCGTGTCCAAAAACAAGGAGCCTTTTATGTAGCTGTCGTCGTACTAACGTGGTGCTGGGCCACCTTTAGCAGCCAAAAGAGCCTGAATTTACAAGATTTGACTCATAAATCTGAATGAAGGTCAATAGAATTTTTTAAAAACTGTTACAGATCTTTGAGCAAAACTTGAAAAGGTCTCCGAGCTCTTAACTGTCTTTTCAGTAGAGTTTAATTTTTTCAGATATTATTACATAATTGATTCTTGGGGCCAGGAAGACTTGTTTTATCTTTAGGGAGTCTCGGATATTTGAGATGATTGAGTGTAGGTATTATCATCATCTTGTGAGATGGAATGCTCGACTGGGAATAATTAGCAACGGCAATGACTGAAAAATATGAACTCTATTAGTTAGTTTTCCTGTCACTGTGGCACTGAAAACATGATATGACACCCCTATGTACTACAGAACTTCAACTTTTTTTTTTTGAGCGTTTGGTGTCGTTGGCCGCCTTGGTGCGGGTCTCATTACATTCGACGCCACAATGGGCAACCTGCACGCCGGATGGGGATGAAATGATGATGAAAACAGCGGAGAAAATCTCCGACCCAGCCGGGAATCGAACTCGGGCCCGTAGGACGGCAATCCGTCACCCTGACCACTTTTTTTTTTCGTTATTGATTGTTGCGTGTTTGGTCGTTGCGGACGTCGCAAGACATCCTTTTCAAGTTCGGTGGTTGATCCTTGCACTCAGTTTTTTATTACAGAGGTCAACCGGCTCTCTGACCGAACACGCTGAGCTACCGTGCCGGCACCACTCAGCTATCGGGGTGGACAGAACTTTAGCTAAGTTGCACTGATGGAATCCCACAGTATGTATTCTACGTTTCTACGGGTGTTCACTCTATGTACAAAAATACTACATTAGGAACTAGTGTAAAAGTGAGTTTGTTATAACTTTCCCAAGTTTCGTGTTCTTACACTAGTAAAGTCTGTTCTGTGCATGTTTCGAGTTTAAATGAGCTTTGTCAATATCAGCTCTGCCATGAATGAGGTGTTTATGCAATTGATGTTGCAATTGTTTAGTTGACAATGAGTTCTCAGGATGTGTATTGAACTGAAAGGTCACTTTCATGCCAGTGGTTTTCATTACTTTAGGTAATATTCCTCTTTTAACATCTGCGTTCTCTGGGTAAATTTCGTGTTTCCTGCACTACTATGTTAAATGAAATATATCTCCGAGTGTTATATGCCGTCATGTCACTATATATGGGAGCTATAAGATACGCCGATGGATGACTTCTGCCACTGTCTAATCAACGAAGCGAATACCAACAATTTTCCATCGTTGGAGGTCTTTCTATTCCGATAAGTGCAATGATCAAGACAACACTACAAGAACGCAAATGACAGGCAGGACAGTAACCCACCAGACATTTTGTAACACATCAGTGCGTTGCTGTCTGAAATGAAGTGCACGTACCATATACTATGGTTTGCGAAAGAATCTAAGCTCACCGAGCGAGGTGGCGCAGTGGTTAGGACACTGGGCTCGCATTCGGTAGGACGATTGTTCAAACGGCGTCCGGGCATTCTGATTTAGGTTTTCGTAACTTCCCTAAATCGCTTCAGGCAAATGTCAGGATGGTTCCTTTTGAATCGGCACAGCCGACTCCCTTCCACATCCTTCCCTAATCACATGGGACCGATGACCTAGCTGTTTGGTCCCCTTCCCCAAATCAACCCACCAAACAACCGAAGCTCGAAGGATGCGCAGAGCAGTGTACCAGCAGTATGTTCAAACATGTTCAAATGTGTGATTTCCTGTGGGACCAACCTGCTGAGGTCATCGGTCCCTAGACTTACACGCTTCTTAAACTAACTTATGCTAAGAACAACACACACAACCATGCCTGAGGGAGGACTCGAACCTCCGGCGGGAGGTGCCGCGCAATCCGAGACATTGCGCCTCTACCCGTGCGGCCACCCCGTGCGACCAGGCAGTATGTGATTAAGTCTATAGAGAGGTAGCAGCCAAGTAGGCCCAGCAGACTTCTCCTATTTGACCGACACTCGTACAAACCCTAGTCGAAGTCAAGGAGCGCAATATCACCTTGTGAGGAACTTCGAACGTGGAACGATGATTGGCTTCCTGGAAATGTGTGTGTCATAAAATGAGATTTCTACTCGTACAAAGAATGCTACAGCGTTGCCCGCGCGCACTTGTGTGTGTGTGTGTGTGTATGTGTGTGTGTGTGTGTGTCAGTGAGAGAGAGAGAGAGAGAGAGAGAGAGAGAGAGAGAGAGAGACTGAGAGTGTGCTGGAAGGAGTCGGTACGGGACGGCGTAATGCGCAGCAGTGTTTATAATGGTCATCCTTCCTGCATGACCGTAAAGCTCGCATACATCGACGTACGGACTGCTGAATACTACAGAGTCTATCCTGGTAGCATATATGACAGGCAAAATTTCCAGTAAGAATGCAGATCTTAAATTGAAAGGAAGGTCAGCGTTGGCCGTAATATTGATGTTTTATTGATGGCAGAATCGATTTTCGATCACGTACTGATCATCTACAGTGCTGATATGTCCAAATTAAACTCAGACACTGGTATCAACTTATCAATAACCAAAACTGAGAAGCGATCACAATAACTCCAATTATGAGTTATTGTGATCGCTTCTCAGTTTTGGTTATTGATAACTTGATACCAGTGTCTGAGTTTAATTTGGACATATCAGCACTGAAGATGATCACTATGTGATTGAAAATCGATTCTGCCATCAATAAAACATCAATAATTACGGCCAACGCTAACCTTCCTTTAATTTAACATATATGGTCTTTGTGCACACAGCACTCCATGGATTCGCTAATCAATATGCAGATCAGCCGGCCGGGGCGCTGCAGTCTGGAACCGCGCGATCGCTACGGTCGCAGGTTCGAATCCTGCCTCGGGCAGGGTTGTGTGTGCTGTCCTTAGGTTAGTTAGGTTTAAGTAGTTCTAAGTTCTAGGGGACTGATGACCTCAGAAGTTACGTCCCATAGTGCTCAGAGCCATTTG
This sequence comes from Schistocerca serialis cubense, assembly GCF_023864345.2. Lineage (NCBI taxonomy): Eukaryota > Metazoa > Arthropoda > Insecta > Orthoptera > Acrididae > Schistocerca > Schistocerca serialis. The sequence continues at coordinate 88,532,907 of NC_064640.1, read as the reverse complement.
AACCAATGTGCAGATCTTTCTAAATTACTGTATGCCAATTCGCCAGTTGGTAAGTCAGGTCTAGGCGAAACCAGGTTAATTGTTGGATGTTTCTACCGGCCATCCGATTTCGCTGTGACATTTCCAGAGTCATTCAAAGAAAGTCAACGGTCAGTAGCGCGTAAATACCCAGATCGTGCAGTACTAGATCGAGGCGACTTTAACCTACCGAGTATAGACTGCGACGTTTATGGATTCATTGCAACAGGAACAGACAGACAGTCTTGTGCAGTACTTTTGGATGCATTTTCCGAAAATTGTCTTGAGCAGCTAGTTCGGCAACCACACGCAATTGAAATGTCTTAGACCTTGTAGCTACAAGCAGGCCAGATCTTATCGACAGCGTCAGTAAAGAGACGGGGATTAGTGATGAAGATGTCATCATATCGAAGGAAGGAAGGAAGCAAGACAGGGTCGACATCGAGGTCATTAGAGACGGAGCACAAGTTCGGATGGTGTCAAGAATGAGGAAGGAAATCGGCCGTGCCCTTTCAGAGGAACCATCCCAGCGTTTGCCTGGAGCGATTTAGGAAAATCACGGAAAACCTAAATCTGGCTGGCTGGACGCGGGCTTGCACCGTGGCGTCGTCCCTCTGAATGCGAGTCCATTGTGCTGACCACAGCATCATCTCGCTCGGTCATCATAGCGACTATGGCTACAAAAGTTAATAAATCAGTCAAGAAGGCTAGAAGAGTGTTTCTGCTAGAAAGAACAAATAAGTAGTTGTTAGCATCTCATTTAGGCAAGAATTGACATCATTTAGTTAGGGTGTGATGGACGTAGAGGACTTATGGATAAGGTTTAAACAGGTTGTGCACTGGAGAAGTATGTACCTAGTAAGTTCATCAAGGACAGAAAAGGCCCACCGTGGTTCAACAATGAAATTCGTAAAATGCTGAGGAAGCAAACCATGTAGCACACTAAGTTCAAAAAAGAACGCACAAATGAAGACAGGCAAAGGTTAGTAGAGATACGCGAGTCAATGAAAAGATCGATGTGGGAAATATAGAACTACTACTACCTTAGCAAAAGACCTTGCAGAAAACCAGAGAAAATACTACACATATGTTAAACTACCAAGCGCATCCATGGCTTCCATCCAGTCACGACCAGCCCGGTGTGGCAGTAGAGGGTAGCGGACGGCACGGTAATAAACACCCCTGGCGTAGAGAAACAACTGAAAGAGTTGAAAGCCAATGAGTAGCCAGGTTCGGATGGAATCCCATTTCGGTTTTACAGACAGTACTCCAAGGCATTGGGCTCTTACTTAGCCTGTAATTTGTCGCGAAACTCTCGATCAGCGCAAAGTCACAAGTGACTGTGAAAAAAGGGCATATGACTCCTGTGTATAAGAAGAGCAAAAGAAGAGGGCCGCTAAATCACAGACCAATATCCTTAACATCTGATTTGCTGCAGAATTCTTGAACATATTCTGAGTTCGAACATACTAAATTTTCTTGAGGTCGAAATTCTTAAGTCCATGAATCAGCACCGTTTCAGAAAGCATCGCTCGCACAAAACTCAGCTTCCCGTTTCTCACATGATGTACTGTGAACTAATGATGATGGGCAACAAATAGATTCCGTATCTCAAGATTTTCAAAAAGCATTTGTTACGGTGCCCGAATGCAGACTGATGATGAAGTACGAGTATATGGAATAGGTTCCCCGATATGTCTGTGGCTGCCCGCATCTCGTGGTCGTGCGGTAGCGTTCTCGCTTCCCACGCCCGGGTTCCTGGGTTCGATTCCCGGCGGGGTCAGGGATTTTCTCTGCCTCGTGATGGCTGGGTGTTGCGTGCTGTCCTTAGGTTAGTTAGGTTTAAGTAGTTCTAAGTTCTAGGGGACTGATGACCGTAGCAGTTAAGTCCCATAGTGCTCAGAGCCATTTGCACCATTTTTTTTGTCTGTGGCTCGAAGACTTCTTAAGTGACAGAACCCAGAACGTTGCCCTCGATGGCGAGTGTTCATCAGAGACGACGGTATCGTGACGAGTGTCCTAGTGAAGTGTGATAGGACTGCTGTTATTCTCCATATACATAAATGATCTAGCAGACAAGGTGAGCAGCAATCCGCTGTTGTTTGCTGATGATGCTGTGGTGTAAGGAAAATTGTCGATGTTGAGTGTTTGTCGGAAGATACAAGATGACAGCCAAAAGTTTGTAGTTTGTATGATGAATTGTAGATAGCAGTAAATGTAGTCAATTGTAATGTAATGCGGGTGAATAGGAAAAACAAACTCATAATGTCCAGATATAGCATTAGTAGTGCTCTGCTTGACACAGTCACGTCGTTTAAATATCTGTGCGTAACGTTGCAAAGCGATATGAAATAGAATAAGCATGTGAGGATTGCGGTGAGGAAGGTGAATGGCCGACATTAGTTTATTGGGAGAATTTTAGGGATGTGTGGTTCATCTGTAAAGGACACCGCATGTAGGACGCTAGTGCGGCCTACTCTTGAGTACTGTTCGAGTGTTTGGGATCCTCACCAGATCGAATTAAAAGAAGACACCGAAGTAATTCAGTGGCGGGCAGCTTGATTTGTTGCCGGTGGGCGTAAACAAAACTCAGGTAATACGGAGATGCTTCGGAAACTCAAATGGAAATCCCTGCAGGGAAGGTGACGTTCTTTTCGAGGAACAATACGGAGAAAATTTAGAACACTGCCATTTCAATCTGACTGCAGAACGATTCTACATCCGCCAACATACATTTTGTGTAAGGACAGCAAAGATAAGATAAGATAAATTAGAGCTCATATTGAGACATCTAGACAGTCGTTTTCCCTCACTCTATTTGCGAGAGGAACAGGAAAGAATAAGAGTAGTACTAGTACAGGGTACCTTCCGCCACGCACTGTACGGTGTCTAGCGGAGTATGTTTGTAGATGTAGATATGTAACCCTAATGCTATCTGATTCATGGTTCAGTCGTTCGTTTGTCGTATAACTTAGGCTTAACCTATGGTACAGCTTCGTCCAATCTATTGGTTCGATGCTGGAGCGGTGACGTTATGTAGACCTATCTGTGTCTACGGTTCGATACAGTATACTTTGATCTAGACTGGTAGCATTATGTCGAATTCCATAGTTCATTTTCCTCAAAGACCTTACGCTGTAATGGACATACTAACGTCGTCATGGATGTACTGAATGGCAAAGCCTAAGATACTACTCAAACCTGTCCTTCACTAATGGCCGTAGACCACTCGGCTGCTACTATAATGACAGAATGTCGGAGTCGGAATTGTGGAGTGGAATGGTAGATAAATGCCAGATATACTGGTTTGGGGTGCCACTGGATGCTACATACGATCTCGAGTCTTACATGTGGAGGCAATCTGAACCGTTATACATCAGATAGACATCATAACGCAGCATTGGTGGGTCAGTAGTTTGTGGACAGTAACATTCCTGAAATGGGTGGCCTGCACAGAGTCCCGACCTGAACCAAATGGAACGCGTTTGTAAAGAGTTAGAATGTTGACATGCCTCCAGACCCAGCATCAAACACCACTGCCTTCCCTGCTTTCAGTTCTTGAGGAAGAAACAGATGTCATTCCTCCATAGGCACTGAGACACCTTATTGAAAGTGTCCGCAACCGAGTTCCAGCCCTCATAAAGGCGAACTGTGGACATACCCCATGTTAATGTCCACTAAAATGTTGGGGTACTTTTGATCAGACGGTAGAAGAAGACTTTATTTAGTCTTTATCAGCAGAGCTCATAAGAAAACATCTTAAGTGCATTAGGTGAACTGTTAGTAACAAACAAGAGTAGGTTGCATTTATAAAATCATGGCTCCATTCGTTCACATATGAGAGAAGAGCATATGGCTCGGTTCAGCTCCAAACGGATACTTGAAATTAAATATGGAGTGACGTGTACGTGTCAGCTTAAGAATGATTATTGAGTACGCTGGCGGTGAGAAAATGTTACCTACGTAAGTGCCAAACTGCCAGTAGTTATTGTTAATTGTTAGCTGAAGTCAGTAACTATTAAAGACATAGATCTCAGTGGAAATGTTGTTTGTTTATTGGACATGCCACGGTAATATGCAAACACTATTATATATCACTATTAACAAAATCAATTGTCGTTTTTAATGTGAAATGATAGTTCCAAAACAAACATAAAAGTGTTCATATTTGCCATGTTATTGGCAGAATACACCACCGAGAACATTATTTTATAGTTAAAAGTTTACTCCAGTAAGTTCTCACATAACTTGGAGATGTTGACTCCTAACAAGCTTTCACGCAGTCACTGGCCAAGAGGTATTTACTGGGTATTACAGTGATCAGTCAATCGAAACCTGTACAGCAATTAATCAGTTTACGAGCATTGACTGAAATAAACTTTACATACTCATAGGTGTAAGAACACTTATTCAAATTATGACGTATGTACGAGGTTAATATAAGTCAACAGTCGTTCTTCGCACATAAGCTAGCTAAAACATCCGTGTTGCGCTGAGCTTTGTATGATAGTAACTCGTAGTGCTGCGAGCAACGGTAAGTGCGAAGTAATAAGTTACATATCAGTGTCAGATCTGGTAATATTTATGAATTTATTTTTATTTTGGCAGTTGTGTGTTACGTGCGAAATCTGTACTTCAGTGGACACTCGTACAAGATGAAGTGCAAAGTAAATGCAGTGTTCCATAATCAGTCTAATTTATTTGTATAAAAGTATGTCCACATTCAAAGCATAATCTATCTATTCATTTACATTCATGCATATTCAGGCCGCAGGAAGCAACGGAGCTGATGCCGACTGGTAAGTGCCAATGAAAAGTATGTGGTAGCGAGTGACTTAAGAAGCGCCAGATGGTTCTTTCCTAACTGTCACTCCCGCTATACCAGGCATGCTTCGTACCTTGTAGTGAGTGCAGAAAGTTAATATCCGGTACTAAGAGAATAAAGAGGCAGCTCGGTTTTGATTTCAACTCCACCCTGAATTCTCATTTAGAAACGATGCACAGCTCTGTAACGCTTTATCTGTGATACATAACTCATTTGTCACATGTAAAATTCATCGTGTAGAAATTTCAGCAAAGAATATTGTTTAATTCAGTGGCTGAGTGTAAAAAATGTTTATGTATTCAAACTACCATGTTCGTTTCAGCTTAAGGACAAGAACTTTAATCTCCCTTATTTGTTCTCTGACCCACCAGCAAATGGTTCTTAAAATGATGGAAATTTATGGATGAGTATGATGCAAATGGGCTGTCATTAAACTTTGACAAAACACAGTATACACAGTTCCATACAGTAAATGGAATGACACCATTAATAAACTTCGATCAGAAATCGGTAGCTAAGGTAGAATATTCAAAATTTCTAGGTGTATGCATTGATGAGTGGTTGAACTGGAAAAAACACACTGAGGATCTGCTGAAACGTTTGAATTCAGCTACTTATGCTATTAGGGTCGCTGCAAATTTTGGTGATACACATCTGAGTAAATTAGCTTACCACGCCTATTTTCATTCTCTGCTTTCGTATGGCGTCATATTCTGGGGTAACTCATCATTGAGTAAAATAGTGTTCAGAATAATTGCTGGAGCTCATCCAAGATCATCCTGCAGACACTTATTTAAAGAGCTAGGGATCTTCATTGTAGCCTCACAATATATATATTCACTTATGAAATTTGTTATTGACAATCCGAACGAATTCAAAAGTAATAGCAATGTACATGGCTACAACACTAGGAGAAAGGATGATCTTCACTACTCAAGGTTAAATCTAAATTTGGCTCAGAAGGGGGTAAATTATGCTGCCACAAAAGTATTTGGTCACTAATAGCATCAAAAGTCTGACAGATAGCCATATAGCGTTTAAAAGGAAATTAAAAGAATTTCTTAATGGCAACTCCTTCTACTCATTAGATGAATTTTTGGATATAGTAAGTAGGTAATTTCCCTAACCCCCCCCCCCCCAAAAAAAATTAAAATATTAAGTGTCGTGTAATATTTTGTGTAATGTAATATCTTGTATAGACACCTTTTATTATCCTGACACGTTCCACATCATTACGAAGTGTCGTAGTCATGATCTATGCAACAAGTACCAATCTAATCTAATCTAATGAACCACCTTCAGCTGACATTAAAATTGTTGTTTCATTGTGGTTTGCTTCAAGGCTAATTTCCAGGGCGATTTTGTACCATTAATCGTGCAGTGCAGCGTTTAATCCCGTCACAGCTCGCAGAGAAGCAGTATATATCACAATAGCTGTTTAAAGCCTCTTATTGATAATGTGCAGTAGGCTGACTAAGTGGGACATCAAACTTTAATTGTACATTCATCAGCATACAATTGATACTGGCTTCTTCGAGATGGTCCAGTACCTAATGCCTCATTCTCTATTTAATAAGGAATGAAGATCCTTCTTATGCAATGATAACCTGGTGCTAGCAGCACAAGATTTAAATTTAATAAAAGAGGATAACATTTAACTTGTGTTAAATATGTAAAAGTTCCCATGAATTGATTTGTGAATGTTTCGGGAACTTGTGTTAAATATGTAAAAGTTCCCATGAATTGATTTGTGAATGTTTCGTTTATTTTGGTACCATGTTTAAATTATAAGTAAGATCTTTTCCTTCTTACGTATACGTATCAAATTGAAAATTATGTCAAATGGTAAGATCTGCGGTGCTTTGGAGGTGTAAAAAACGTAAGCTTCCAAGGCAACGCAGTCACATATTTTGATACTCGCAAACTCACTCATCAAAACCTATAGATGAACTACACTATCCAATAGAATCAGGAGAAAACATGCATAACGTCCGGTGTGGTACGTGTGTCTTATTGCTTGGCCTGATCGCTTTCATTGTAGGCAACAATTAGTAATTCGCCTTCTATCGATGTGATGCGCATTACAGTTTCATGTGACCCTTTAGAAGGAAGTGAGTACCGGTGTCCAAGTGATTTCTGGCGAGATACATAGACGGCAGTTGTCATTTATGGACGTTGCATTCAATCAAGCAAATTCAGTAAGACATCTTAATGCAGTGCAAGTGGCACTTTTTGTACCAAAAAGAATGGACTTTCGAACATTTTGGCGCAGATGCCAATACCTTTCCATGTGTCATCCGTAGGTTGTGGACTCGCTTCAGGGAGACAGGTCAGTGCGCAAGGCAAGTTGACAATGTTACCGACGCAATAGAAATCCATGTGAAAACCGATATCTGACACACTCTGCGTAGAGGCGTCGTACGGATACCGCCAGATCTCAGTAAGACGATCTCAGAAGGGCGGCTGTGTCCGATCAGACTGTAATGAAAAGGTTACGAGAAAGGACCTTACGACACAGACATCCTGTTTGAGTACATCGCTTGACATGACAACATCTTGCAGCTCATTCAGTTCTGCTGTCCCCATTCCAAATGGCAACTTCATCACTGAGGAAACGTGTTATTCGCAGACGAGTCCAGATATCCTCAGATGATGGCCACGTTCGTGTGCGGAGACTCGTGGTGAGCGGTACCTGCCAGATGTTGTCCATCAAATAGACAGATTGCCAAAGTTCTGTGATGTGGGGAGTCTTCAGTACTGACAGTCGTACGTACCTTGTCGTTGTCCATGGTCGCCTTACCGCCAGGCAGTAAATCGAGCACATCCTGTTGGACCGTGTTGCATACGGTGGTGGCCCTGAACTTCTAATACTAGAGATTATGTGGCGAGCGTCACCAGAGATATATTGCGAAGCCTGGACTCTGAAGTAATGGAATGGCCTGTGACGAGTGCCCACCTAAACCCCATCGTGCATATGTCTACACTCTCCAAGAATTCTCATGGGTTCTCATTGACGAATGGGAACGGATACCACAGGGTGACCTCCGTAGACTTACGCGGAGCATGCCACGTAGATGTCAGACAGTGATAAACGCTCACGGAGGGCATATACGTTATTGAAACTCTCAAAGTCAAATGAAAAGCATCCAGGATGACAGGATGTACGATTGTTTCCACATTGTTTTCGAAGCCTGTCTCACATTTCAGTTTTTGTTTATGTAAACGATCGAGGATGTAATGACGTTTTGTTGTGTACTTTGTTTGTGAAAGATAAAGGTATAATTTACTAACACTCCCAGTTCTAAGTTATTGCTCAGTGGAATATTGCAGACGCCCAGTCATCTTCCCCTAATTCTTTTGTGCAGTGTATTTACACTACTGGCCATTAAAATTGCTACACCAAGAAGAAATGCAGATGATAGACGGGTATTCCTTGGACAAATATATTACACTAGAACTGACATGTGATTACATTTTCACGCAATTTGGGTGCATAGATACTGAGAAATCAGTACCCAGAATAACCACCTCTGGCCTTGATACGCCTGGGCGTCGAGTCAAACAGAGCGTGGACGGCGTGTACAGGTACAGCTGCCCATGCAGCTTCAACACGATACCACAGTTCATCAAGAGTAGTGACTGGCGTACTGTGACGAGCCAGTTGCTCACCCATCATTGGCCAAACGTTTTCAATTGCTGAGAGATCTGGAGCATTTTCTGTATCCAGAAAGGCCTGTACAGGACCTGCAACATGCGGGCGTGCGTTATCCTGCTGAAACGTAGGGTTTAGCAGGGATCGAATGAAGGGTAGAGCCACGGGTCGTAACACATCTGAAATGTGACGTCCACTGTTCAAAGTGCCGTCAATGTGAACAAGAGGTTGATACGGGTGATACGCTAGTATGGCGATGACGAATACACGCTTCCCATGGGCGTTCACCGCGATGTCGCCAAACACAGATGTGACCATCATGATGCTGTAAACAGAACCTGGATTCATCCGAAAAATTACGTTTTGCCATTCGTGCAACCAGGTTCGTCGTTCAGTACACCATCGCAGGCGCTCCTGACTGTGATGCAGCGTCAAGGGTAACCACAGCCACAGTCTCCGAGCTGATAGTCCATGCTGCTGCAAACGTCGTCGAACTGTTCGTGCAGATGGTTGTTGTCTTGCAAACGTCCCCATCTGTTGACTCAGGGATCGAGACGTGGCTGCACGATCCGTTACAGCCATGCGGATAAGATGCCTGTCATCTCGATTGCCAGTGATACGAGGCCGTTGGGATCCGGCGCGGCGATCCGTATTACCCTCCTGAACCCTCCGATTCCATATTCTGCTAACAGTCGTTGGATCTCGACCAACTCGAGCAGCAATGTCGCAATACTATAAACCGCAGTCGCGATAGGCTACAATCCGACCTTTAACAAAGTCGGAAATGTGATGGTACGCATTTCTCCTCCTTACACGAGGCATCATAACAAAGTTTCACCAGGCAACGTCGGTCAACTGCTGTTTGTGTATGAGAAATCGGTTGGAAACTTTCCTCATGTCAGCACGTTGTAGGTGTCGCCACCGGTGCCAACGTTGTGTGAATGCTCTGAAAAGCTAATCATTTGCATATCACAGCATCTTCTTCCTGTCGGTTAAATTTCGCGTCTGTAGCACGTCATCTTCGTGGTGTAGCGATTTTAATGGCCAGTAGTGTGTATGCCTACTTTCGAACGTTACCCCCAGAGTGCGAGTCCTACTCGCGCTTGTCCATCTTTTCCCTTTACTTAACAGTTATGAACGCTGTAGATCTCCCTTATGATATTTTTCCGTTTCCATTCAATAGAATGCCCCTTACCCACCCGAAGTAACGCATAGATACAGTAATAGCTACCAAAAAAACTTTCACACCTAAAGTACGCGACATCTGTGAATAACACCTTTGTACGGATCGCTCCATTGATTTTTGTGGGGATGATGAACTATTTTCGGTTCCCGTGGAAGAGAAAAGATAAGCTCACCGGAAAAAAATGTTAGTTCACCCCTTAGAAGAGCGCACTGGTCACTCTGGAGTGCTGTAGACTGTGTAGAACATCAGTCAGGTGGTCGTATTGATTTTCTACTGCTGACGTAAGTCTTGACAGTATATGCCAGATGGTTGTATTGCATCATCACACTAAGGTGGGTCGACATGAATACGTGACACATTGACAGAAAGAACTACTGCGTTTGGACATCTCCAATGACTACACTGTGTTAGAAGTTCCCAATTTGCCACCGTAAGGTGTGTGGCTGAGGGTACCCTATCACACTACTCGTCATTTCCTTCCCGTTCCACACGCAAATAGAACGAGGAAAATACTACTGACTATATACCTCCGTATGAGCCTTAATTTCCCGTATCTTACATTCGTAGTCCTTACACGAAATCAGTGTAGGCTGTCCGCGTGTCTACAAAGAATGGAGTACTACTCGCAGCCATTTTAAACCGCATAAAGTGTTCCGGGACCGGGAACGAGTGTCACACTTTGTCAGTGACAGTCGGTTTCCAGACATAGCGAAATTTCTCTCTTTTAGCGAATGCAGGTCCATATCGACTCGAACAAACATTGTGAAGGGAACCATATAAAATTGATATCTGGAGTCTGGTACTGTACCAAAGGCTATTACTCACAGCGTCTTTCATGGACCAAACAATACAAAAACTAGACCGTTGCTGACTGGAGGCGTTTAGTGTGACCCGACAAGTCGCAGTTTTGCTTTTTTTTTTTTTTTTTTTTTTTTTTTTTCAAAAGATACAAGATGTCTAGTGCAACGAGCGTTCAGTAAGGCGTTTCATTCATATCGCGCGGACGATTAGTTCTGCCCAGAAGAGGTTTTGCGATGCTTGGGAGTGTTTTTCGTACACTCACCCAAGTTACCGTAAAAATGTGTCAGGATCTTTGTAGACATTATCGGTAATAAAGTGTTGCTCTTCCTTCTGCAATTTCATGATGGAACACTTCCATAACGGCCGGTGTGGCCGAGCGGTTCTAGGCCCTTCAGTCTGAAACCGCGCGACCGTTACAGTCGCAGGTTCGAATCCTGCCTCGGCCATGGATGTGTGTGATGTCCTTAGGTTAGTTAGGTTTGAGTAGTTCTAAGTTCTAGGGGACTTATGACCTCAGATGTTAAGTCCCACAGTGCTCAGAGCCATTTGAACTATTTGAACCACGGACCCTGCAACTCAGCAGGAGACTATTCAAGCTGGTGGAGGCTCTGTAATGGTGTGGGGCATGTGCATTTGGAGTGATATGGGACCCCTGATACATCTAGAAACGACTCTGACAGGTAACACGTACGTAAGCATCGTGCCTGATCACCTGCACGCATTCCTGTCCATTGTGCATTCCGACGGACTTGGGCAGTTTCAGCAGGACAATGCAATATCACCCCACACGTCCATAATTGCTACAGAGTGGCTCCAGGAACACTCTTCTTTTAAACACTTTCGCTGGCCACGAAACTCCCCAGAAATGAACATTATTGAGCATATCTGGGGTGCCTTTCAAGGTGATGTTCAGAATAGATCTACACTCCCCACCCCTCCCGTACTCTTACAGATTTATGGACAGCCTGCAGGATTCATGATGTCAGTTCCATCCAGCACTCCTTCAGACATTAGTCGAGTCTATAGCACGTCGTGTTGCGGCACTTCTGCGTGCTCGTGGAACCCTACACGATATTAGGCAGGTGTACCAGTTTCTTCGGCTCTTCAGTGTATAAATAATTAAATGTTGATGGTTGCTTAGTGAAGTTTTTTCCCTTAAACGAAGTTACAGCTTTATGTACATCCACATCAACATACATACTCTGCAGGTCACAACACGGCGCATGGCGAAGGATACTTTGTACCACTAGTCATTCCCAGGACTGTTCCAATCGCAAATGGAGCGAGGGAAAAATGATCGTTTGATTACCTCCGTACGAGGACTAATTTCTCTTATCTTATCTTCGTGGTCCTTACGTGGAATGTAAGTTAACGGCAGTAGAATCGTTCTGCAGTCAGTTACAAATGCCTTGTCTCTAAGTGGCTCAAAAGCGTATCGCTAAAAGAACGTCGTCCCATTTGAGTTCAAGAAGCATCTCAGTAACATTAGCGTGTTGACAGTACCTGCACATATCATATCTAGCAGCACGCCTCTGAACTGTTTCGATGTTTTCTGGCCTAGTGGGGATCAAATGGCTCTGAGCACTATGGGACTTAACTGCTGTGGTCATCAGTCCCCTAGAACTTAGAAATACTTAAACTTAACTGACCTAAGGACATCACACACATCCATGCCCGAGGCAGAATTCGAACAACCTGTGACCGTAGCGGTCGCGCGGTTCCAGACTGTAGCGCCTAGAACCGCTCGGCCACTCCGACCGGCCCTAGTGAGGATCCAAAACACTCGAGCAGTAGTCAAGAACGGGTCGTATGCGGTCTTCTTTGTACATGAATAACACTTTCCTAGAATTCCCCCAGCAAACCGAAGTCGTCTATTCGCATTTCGTACAACCGACCTTCCGTTCTCTCGCCCAGAAACGTTACTCCCAGATATTTAACCGACATGATTGTGTCGAGCTGCGCACCACTCACACTGTATTCGAACATTACATTGAATTGGTATTAAGGATCGTTTTTACTGTTTATCATTTGTATGTAGGTTTAATAGAGTGTCTTTGCGACTTCTTCAATAGAAAGTCTTTTGTGAATCAACAGAGTAGTTATAGATCACATGTACTGCGCTGTGAAAAGTGTCGTAATATATGAAATGTCATATGCGACAGCCAGACGCAGTCTGTGTGTATGCTCTTGTCGCGTTTTGACGTAGGAAGTGATTTCGCAAAAATTTGAGCTGCCACATGAGAACGAGGAAAATCTACAGTTGAACGAATGTGTATCGTCCTTTCTCAGTTTACCTATTGTGTCTTCCAGTAATTATTACGTTCATAGCATGTACGTTCCCTTTTTAACTGTTTTTTATCCCTACATCGTAAATAATGGTGCTAACCGGAAAATATTTCTTACACCGCGCAGCAGTAGGTAATATGTTGATGAAAACGTTTACTATGTGGTAAACGTATCTGAAGCCATCTGCAGAATTGCATAGCTGCCCTAAACTGATAAAGGCAATAAAATGGAAACTTTCCAGAACATACGTGTCTAATTGAAGTCCTTCTCTATTATGTTTAACAGAATGTACTTCTAAGTTAAAAACATGAAACAATATGTTTCACTGTGCATAGTAAACCAGGCCTAGCGCGTGCACAGCGAACCACACACAACACAACAAGAGAACAGTAGAGGAAAGTGGTTGAAATCAAAATAAATTTTGAACCATGCACATTGCTCATCGAGAGAATTCTTCTGGATCATAACTGAAGCGAGCGAGAAATATCACAAGGAATTTATGGATGTATTTATGAAAAGGATTTACAAGGTAAGCTTTCGAATTCTGTTGCTGCACGTTTTATATCAAACTGCAGTTATATAAAAAAGTTTATTTTCAGAAGTTCTGCTTTATTCTACTGAAATGTTGAATTTGAAGTTTTCGTGACAATATAGATGAACATGGGGTGGTGGTGGTGGTGGTGGTGGTGGTGGTGGTGGTGATTATGTGTTTAAACGAACTAAACCACTGGGTCATCAGTCCCTCCGAACATAGATATCTGACTCACTTAGTGACGTGTGATTTTATCAGATACTATGTACCTTATTGCACAGTGATTATATTTAAAGTTATGAACCCTGATTAATCCAGTCAACTTGTAGGGAAGCAGCCCACTCACGCTGTATAAAATTCACATCAGTCTTTCCATTGTGTGTCAGCCTAGCTCTGACGTCATAAATGTTGCGCAATACTTTAAAAATCAAGTAAATAACCTGAAACGTTTCTAGCATGTCAGGAGTAATACTAAATCAATATGTATTGTATGTCAGTTCAATAACTTTAACCATTTTCGAAATTTGGACGTTTTTCTCTAAAAATCATTGGCGCAACAGAAAAGAGCTAGAGACTTAAAAAATTATATTTAGATTCCTTTTTCATAATAATTTAATAGAAACAGTACTTTGGATCTCACAAATTAAAATTTTAGTGGAAATTCATTATTTTCTGGTTTTTGTCTTAAAAATCAAGGAAGCAAGATAGATTAAGTAGGCTAATAAATATGGCTAGGATGTTTAAATTTAAGTAGAAGGGAGATCCACTATAATCATAAAGATGTGAGAAGTTTCAACTCAATAACTATATAACTATAGCGATAGCGTATCTCCAAAGGGCAAGTTCAGAGCTCGTCTACTGCGTGTAGTGTAATTAAATTAATTCTCTCGCCCAAAATATTTGACTTAGCCACGTCGGACTTTTATTATGATTACTTACCTGTGTGCTGAATGCACATTTAAATTGAGAGCTTCATCGGCCATCAGCAAAGGAAGCGATGATTTATTCAATAACTTAATGTGGTGCATTACTAGCCCAGCGGCTAGTCGGGAGAGCCGATTTGATCAGGCGTTCCCTTAGCCGTCCGCACCGCGGCTTTATATATAAGAATGCTGCGCGAGGAAGCAAGGCCCTGTGCCAGCTCCCCCCGCCCCTGTGAGGCGGCCATTGCGGGTAGATGCCGCCACTCAGATGTCCACCGACTCGCCTCCTGCAGCAATGCAGGCGGCGTCTCGCATGGAAGTTGACGTCGGGACGCCTGCACCGTGTTCTCGCCTGGAGACAGATGCAGAAGAAGAACCATCCGATGAAGACTTGCCGACCGCTTCTTCGCAAGATGAAGAAGAAGCGGAAACCGAAGAAGGACTGCCCCTCCCGCTCCCTGACGAGCGGAGTGTGCAGCCCTTCCTGAAGGAAATCGCGGCGTCGCTGAAGGACGGGACGTACCCTCACGGGGACAATCCGTACCCCTTCACGCCGGCGCACGCGAAGCCACCTCTTCCGCATGTACCGTGCGACCTTCGCCACACGCGTGGCATGTTGCACGACGCGATAACACGGAAGGAGCTCAAACTGCTGAACAGCCGCCCCATCTTCACCCCTTCGGACTGGGACCACATCACTGAGGTCAAAGTGAAGTGGGTGAAGGAAGAGTGGCGCTCCGGCAGGCGGCAGCCTGCCCCAGAAGATCTACCAGCAATCGAATACTTCGCCAGACTAAAACTAGCAAAGTAGCCAGAGGCCCATTCCAACGAGAGGCCACACTGACGACAACAGAGCTGTCAAAGGAGGAACAGCAGCACCGCTGCTTAGCCTCCACCATCTCCGGACAGAGGAAGTCCGTGATTTAGACGACTGTGCGACTGTGAGGAAGCAAGGCCCCAGTTCTCTCCAGACGCTGAATAGCAGACCATCTGTGTCGGGAGTCGCGTCGCGTCGATAGCATTGTTATAAACAGCCTCGGATGCCGTATTAAGTTACTCGGGATACGAGTAACCATGAAATCATTTTCGAGTGAAGTGTTAATTCTGGGATGACTTTAATGATATATCTTCAGTTTGCGTATGTCGTATTTTCACGTGCCGTCGTGGGACAAACATTCTACCATTATTTAGCGTGGCGTTTGATGAACATTATCATCGAATTATGGCGAGCATTCACATTTAATTCACATTTAATTTGGACAGTTATAGTTGCATCAGCGCATTAGACTCTGAACTGCTCTGTTAGTCAGATTGTGTGGATTCTTTTTTTTTTTTTTTTTCATCTGTGACTTTCAGAATATAGCGAACGTTTTTTCACGATCGTTTTTGATTACGAATCCCAGACAATCTCCTAATTCCTCAGAGCTATAAGCTGTAGCTATAAGTGTATTTCTCAGATGAAGTGGGCACTAGGAATTCTAATTACAGGCTTCACGTTTTGCTAATCACTTTCTTGTTGCCAAAATTGTAGTTAGAGAGCCAGTATTGAGAACGGCAAAACAACAGCATAATTAATAGGAACATTTATATAACAATTAATTCCACCCGCCGCCCCACATATGCTTAATCGGCCGGGAAACTGCAGTGTTTCTACATTCAAACATTTATACAACAGTAAATTTTCCACCAGCCGCCCCACATATGTTGCTAATCGGCCGGGAAAAACATTCAACATTTTATATAAACAAATAATAATTCCACCCGCCGCCCCACAAACTATACATCCACAAGTTTGACCTTTAATTTCCCATTTTTTTCATACATCTCATTAATTCGTAGCGTTCTTTTAACAAACATACTCTGGTTTGAAGAGGAAAAAAGGAACGGTCCGTCATCGTAAACGCTCCTATGCCTCACTCGGCAGTTGTCATTCTGAGCTGGATACTGCTTTAACGAAAGCAAATTACGAGCCGGATTTGTTGATGAAGGTTCTGGAACGGGCCAGCTGTCAAACACGGTTGCGAGGCCGACCTAGCGGATACGCTGGGCTGTGAGCGACGTGCTGGCAGCAGCGGTTGTCAGCAATATTAAACATGCGGTTCACATGCGCGCTGCCCGTGCCACTCATTGCACAGAAATCACTCAACACTCATTTCTCCACTACCAGACGTTAACAGATAACCAAGTGTTACGGTATTACTGAAGCAGTAACCGCTGAAGCAGTAGTTGCTGTACCTCCAAAGCCTATCTAAAATAAGAAACAAGTAAATGTTCTTACTATTTTATTTCAATGAAAATTTCCGCCTGTTTCCAAAATTAAGTAATGATATTTCAACAAAGAATGTATAGGTCCTGAGCTGTATCTGTTTCATCTAGCTTCGCACTCTATAAACCACAACAAAGTGCTTGGTAGAAAGAATTTTTTTTAAATTATACTAAGCACAAAGGTTTCTTCCCGTTCCAATCATGGATGGAAAGTGGGAATAATGAGTGCTCAAATACGTCTGTGCACTCTGTTATTAGTTTAAATGTATCTTCACAATCTTTAAGAAATGGGCCTGTTAATTCCTTGATTTTCTGCTGAAAATCAATTACAGGAATGTTGTAATAAGGTTTCCGCGAGATATAAGGTGCCTTTCATGTAGCATATACAGGGTGGGGCAGAGGAAAAGCGATTTTGAAAACGGTGTATAAATATTCAATTTGTTTTTCCAGGTTGTATTTTTACCACCTTAAATTAAATAAAAAATGTTTAAGGAAATTAAGTAAATACCATAAATTAAATAAAAAATGTTTAAGGAAATTAAGTAAATACCTTAAATTAAATAAAAAATGTTTAAGGAAATTAAGTAAATGTAACTAAGTTTTAAAAATAATTCTAGTAATATGACGTCCGTGAAGGTGTAGAGCAACCTGATGAGCATTGAAGTTATTCATCACATTAAACAGAACTGCCAGAGGAATCTGGACCACCTCCTGTCGGATCCACTCTTTAAGTGCTTCCGCTGCTCGTTGTGGGTTATCCTGATAAACTTTTCTTTTCAAGTAATCCCACAAGAAAAATTAGCAACACTCATGATTACACCTACCTTGTGGGAAGTTGCCCTGTCTTGTTGAAAAGATCTCTTCGTTTACTTCGTACTGAGGAATTTGTGGAGTACAAAAGTTTTCAAACATACCTGCGTATCTCTGTGAACTCACTGTCACAGCACTGCCTAAAGCATCTTCGAAAATGTAGGTTCCTATGATCCCTGATGAAGACACACCACACCACACAGTAACATTTTGTGGAATGGAGAGGTTTCTGATGCTGTTGTCTAGGGTTCGCTTCACTCCAAGATCTAAAGTCTGCTTGTTGACATAGCAGGAAAAATGGAAAAGGGCCTAGTCACAAATCCACAAATTGTTTACAATGTGTTCGTCCTCAGTAATTAAACTCAAAATTTCTTCCCAGAACCGTCTTCGACTCGCGTAACGTCTTTAAGAGCCTCACCAATTTGGATATGTAGGTGGACATCGTTGTGTAAAATCCGTCTAATCGGTCGTGTAGTGCCACACCGACTAGCTGAGCGACACGAGTTTCTTTCGATTACAACTCTTCCACGCTTTATGTTTTCAGAAGCCCGGGTACGCACTGTCTTTGGTTTCCCAAACGTCTTTATCTTCGTTGACGAAGTCTCTTCAAAGTCATTAACGCCCTTTTTTATCGCACAGGCAGAAAGACTCCTTCGATTCCAATTAATTTGAAAATGGGTGTGAAAAACACAACGTGCCTGCACGTAGGAACTACCTTCTTGGTAAAACGCTTCACCAGTTCGCGCGACGCTGAGGTGTCTATCATCCCAGTAATACGAAATGCTAACGTACCAGAAACATGGACCACCATCTTCGGTTAGCAGAGCACGATTTCCGCCCTTTTAAAATCAATCATTTACTCTTGCACACCCTGTATCATTTTCTGTTTTCAATATTTGTTACATTCTCGCCGACCGAAGTGCGCATTGGTTATCACATTGGACTCGCATTCGGGAGGACGATAGTCCAAATCCCCGTCCGGCCATCCAGGTTTAGGTTTTCCGTGTATTGGTTCAAATGGCTCTGAGCACTATGGGACATTACTTCTGAGGTCGTCAGTCCCCTAGAACTTAAAACAACTTAAACCTAACTAACCTAAGGACATCACAGACATCCATGCCAGAGGTAGGATTCAAACATGCGACCGTAGCGGTCGCTCGGTTCCGGACTGTAGAGCCTAGAACCGCTCGGCCACTCCAGCCAGCTTTTCCGTGTATTCCCTAAATCGCTTGAGGCAAATTTTGGGATGGTACCGTCGAAAGGGCACGGACAATCTCATTTTCCATACCTACCTAATCCGAACATGTGCTCCGTCTGTAATTACCTCGTTGTTGACGGGACGTTAAACTCAAATCTTTTTATTCTCTCACCTCATTTGCGCAGCCCTCGTCTGTAGTTGTTAGATGTCCACTGTTATTCAAACTTCATGTGGTAGTATTCCATTATTACTCGTCACTCCAGGCAAATGCCGGGATGGTTCCTCTGAAAGGGCACGGCCGACTTCCTTCCCCATCCTTCCCTAATCCGATGAGACCGATGACCACGCTGTCTGGTCTCCTTCCCCAAACCAACCAATCAACCATTATTACTCGTAGTATTTTATTTTTAAATTTTTTATTTATTTATTTATTTATTTATTTATTTATTTTTGTAAGCAACGTCTTTCATAAACAGACTGCAGTTTCTCAGTAGTCTGACAGAATATAGAAGTCTACCACTTACTTTTTTTATATTTAAATACGCTTATGAGAACGTTCGCGTTCTTACGTACGCGCAGTTTTATGCCTAGCTATCATATATCTTAACTGATTACAGTTGGGACTCATTACGCTGTGGTGAAAAGTTTCTTTACGTCTGGTAAAAAGTTATCCTTTTCTACATTAAGAACTGACGAACTCGGCATAGTCCAGCTGACGAGAGAGATGCCGTAAACGGAGTCTATTTGCAGTGGTGGTGAGACAACGGTAGGGTAACGTTTCTGGCGATGGTCTGCTTGAGGTGGCTGCCCGAAGAGAGAGTTGACTTCCGCGTGCTCTTTGGTTGGTTACATCCCCATCTGTTTACAAGGGCCCCTTGCGTGCGAGGTCGTAAGTTCAGTCCTTAGTAAGGCTCATTTGAAATTTTTGTGTTAACAATTGTGACAGGAAAAACATTAGCTGTTAATGAATCACCATATGCACCAGGAGGCCGACAGAAAATGAGTGTCGTGGAAGTGCAGAGATCAACCTTTTATGGGTTAACACTTGCACTTCACAAAATGGACATCGCCGACGCTCAAGAAATGTTCAAAACAAATCATTAGCTTGGGTCATCTACACCACAGTGATCACAAAGATACGTATCATCAAGATCGGCGGCGAACTCCTTGGGAGGTACAAACAGTGCAGGATGATCAGCTACGTATCCACTCTTTAGGAATTCATATTGAATTACATTGGTGTAACGCGGTGATAAGAACTGATGGAATGCGATGGCACGCAGCTGAATGAAAAACGTTCTGTCTTGGAGCTTATCGTGAAAGTGACTATCCCTTGAGGCGTCGCTGCTGATGTGCGACAATATGTTTTGTAGGCACGGAAAAAAAAACGAACAGCCTGGTGGCTGAATTTGTCAAGTGGTTCAAGGTGGTATGAACTGCAATGTCACTCGCTTTTCAGGAGGGATAGTTTGATCTAAGGGAGTATGATTTTTATACATAGACCACAAATGAAGCATAAGCAAATTATTTTGACCAGCTGTCGGCAAAAGGTAGTGATCATACCATAGTTGTAGTTCTCTTACACCTATTTCCCCACTCTTGGCCGCGGTGGCCGAGCGGTTTTAGGCGCTTCTGTCTGGAACCGCGTGACCACTACGGTCGCAGGTTCGAATCCTGCCTCGGGCATGGATGTGTGTGATGTCCTTAGGTTAGTTAGGTTTAAGTAGTTCTAAGTTCTAGGGGACTCATGACCTCAGATGTTAAGTCCCATAGTGCTCAGAGCCATTTGAACCATTTTCCCCACTCTTGCTTGCTGTGCGTAAATATTCCCTTCTGCCCCAGCAAGGTCACGCACACAAGAAATAATCGTAGAGGGAGAGCACCCCCAACTTCTCGCGGCGCAATAAATAACTTTCCAACCAATTTAACATCCAGATTAACAGTCTGTATGATTATATACGGATGCGTTAAGGCATTGATGTTAGTTGATCTTGATACAGCAGTCTTGGTTCTTCTAATTTCCATGGTTCTTTTCATATGCATTTCCTCTTCAAACCTCGATTGGCCGGAATTGAAAACAAATTCCTCGCTGAACGATGGGATAAGTTTGTTTATTTCATCTCCAAATTTTCTGGTCGATTCCTGAGTTTGTTGTGCATTGTCCAGTTGACGCTTTGTTTGAAATTTCGTTATCTTACGTCTTCCATTTCTCCAGCACTGTTTGAATTATGCAACCATCCTCAGCTTCCCTTGAAATCATTGCAATCCACGTCGCGCGCAATTTGATGTGTATAACGTAGTAGGTCACTGTCATCCGCGTCCTGTAAATTATATCGAGCATCCTTGAAACATGCAGACATCAGTGTTTGTAACAAGTGTGCCTTGTCCTCCCCTGAATATCCGTAGTTTTTCGTATGCACTACACGGTCATATTGCTGCAGACTTATTCGAGATCTGTTCATAATTGTCTTTTACTGTTCTACGGATGATCTTCCATATATGTAATTATGTTTAGCACCCGCTCCTTGCGCAACGACTGTCCTTTACTACGTTTCACTGGAGACGGGATTTGTGGCTCCCTGTCCGACATGGATGATGAAATACAAAAATTTAAGCGATTCGCACAAGTTTCAAACAAAGTGGCGCGCGTAATAAAACTCATAAAAACGTGTTTTTTGCACGTAAAATCCGAATGAAGCTAGAGTTTTGAAAGTGAGTTTTCAATTTTATCGTAACAACAATTTTTTTATTTATTTGAGTCACTTTAAACAGTGTCCGCATTAAGTTCACGTAAGAATGAATATTACGCGCTACATTTAGCTCGACTTTAAACCATCGTATCTCGACAACGGATAAAGAATATTCGATAAAAAATTTCATTTACCCATTGGTCTACCTTCATGCATCGTTTGAACCGATTCATCCAAGTTTGAAGTGTAGAAGTGGAGCGCTTCAGACATATCCCAGAAAATTGTGTTTTATGCACGTAAAATCCAAACGAAACAAGATTTTTTTCAAACACTTAAAACTTATCTTAGACTAAGGTCCGATATACTACTGGATGAAATTTGAACCATCAGTCTCACTCCATTTATTTATTTAGGGCTAACTGCTTTTGCGTGTAGCTGCTTTTGTGTGTAATATTTGAACGCTGCACATACAAATGGTGCCATTAGCTGACCATTAATTTCAGCCCAATTAAAATCTTTTGCGAAAGGAATTAATCGATTTGCAAAATTTGCCTGGGTGCCAGCTCCGGTTCGTCGTTCGAACCTCCCTTAATATACTGCAACATAGCTGCAGTGAGGCGTATTTTCGAATGGCTACACAAATGCCCGCTGCTCCGAGCTAAACCAAAAGCTTTTCACTCCATGTTCCTAGCTCAAACAGGAACTGAATGCCAACAGTGCCACAAACAGAGTTTCTGCGTGCGGCCTTTTCAGACATAATGGTTTACACACCAAAGGGGGTTTGTTGTGGTATTGTTGCCACTAAACTGAGGTGGCAAAAATCGTGCGATACCGATATGCACGTACAGGGTGGTCGGAAATTCCTGTTACAGATATCTAGGACTTGTAGAGAGGAGTGAGTACATTGTATTTTGAATAGGAATCCACGTCCGGAAACGTCATCCAACGAGGCTACAGAGCGTCAAAGTTATAGGCGCGGGCGTCTGTAAACGTACGTATACAAGGGGTGATTCCGTGATGATGTTACAGGCTTACTAGGATGATGGAGAACGAACGATAAATGTATTAATTTGAAGTAGGATCCCTGTACCGGAAACGAACGAGTCGAAAGTCATAAACGAAAACCGTTCTGATATCTCTGACAGTTGAATACATGTACCGGTTCTTGTGTTGCAAAGAGTGTAGGGCTGGTAACTTTCAGTGGTAGCCGTGTGGACAAAAACGAGAAAAAATGTCCAATAAACGTGGGCTCTAAAGTGCGTACCTTAACAGCAATGAGCAACTGCTCAGTAGAGGAAATGTGTTTCACATTAGCGAAGATGAACGAATGGTCACAGCTCCTCAGGTATGCAATTTAGTGCCCACGTTCACTGGACATTTTTTCTCGTTTTTGTCCACACTACCACCACTGAAAGTTACCAGCCCTACACTCTTCGCAACACAAGAACCGGTACATGTATTCAACTGTCAGAGGTATCAGAACGGTTTTCGTTTATAACTTTCGATTCGTTCGTTTCCGGTACAGGGACCTTACTTCAAATTAATACATTTATCGTTCTCCATCATCCTAGAAAGTCTGTAATATCATCACGGAATCACCCCGTGTATACGTACATTTACAGACGCCCGCACCTATAACTACGGCGCTCTGTAGCCTGGCTGGATGACGTTTCCGGACATGGGTTCCTATTCAAAATACAATGTACTCACTCCCCTCTACAAGTCCTAGAAGACTGTAACGGGAATTTCCGACCACCCTGTATACAGATGGTGGTCCACTAAGTATAAAAGGGCGGTGCATTGGCGGTACTGTCATTTCTATTCAAGTGATTCATGTGAAAAGGTTTCCGACGTGATTATGGCCCGATGACGGGAATTAACAGACTTAGAACGCGGAATGGTAATTGGAAGTAGAAGCATGGGACACTCCATTTCGAAAATCGTTAGGAAATTCAGTATTCCGAGATCCACAGCGTCAAGAGTGTGCCGAGAATACCAAACTTCAGACATTACCTCTCACCACGGACGAACGCAGTGGCTGACGGCCTTCACTTAACGACCGAGTGCAGCAGTGTTGTCAGTGCTAACAGACAAGTAGCACTGCGTTAAATAATCGCAGAAATCAACGTGGAGCGTACAATGAACGTATGCGTTAGGACAGTACGGCGAAATTTGTCGTTAATGGGCTATGGCAACATATAATCAACTCTTGTGCCTCTGCTAACAGCACAACATTGCCTGCAGCCCATCTCCTAGGGTCAAGAGCCCAGGAGACCGTATCGATTGGACAGTAGATGATTGTAAAACCGTGACTTGGTCAGACGAGTTCTGATTTCAGTTGTTAAGAGCTGATGGTAATGTTCAAGCGAGGTTAATACCTCACGAAGCCATGTGCCCAAATTGTCACCAAGGCATTGTACAAGCTTGTGGTGGCTCCATAATAGCGTGGGCTATGTTTACATGGATTGGAATGGAATAGGTCATCTGGTCCAACTGAACCGATCATTGACTGAAAATGGCTATGTTCGGCTACTTAGAGACCGTTTTCAGCCATTCATGGACTTCAAGTACCCAAACAACAATGAAATTTTTATGGATGACAGTGCACCATGTCAGAATATTGTGGACTATTCGGGCAAATGATTTGGCCACCTGGATCGCCCGATATGAGTCCCATCGAACATTTATAGGACATAATCGAGAGGTCTCTTCGTGCACAAAATCCTGCACCTGCTACACTTTCTCAATTATGGACGGCTATAGAGGCAGCATGGCGCAACATTTCTGCAGCGGACCTCCAACGACTTGTTGAGTCGATGCCACGTCGAGTTGCTGGCCTACGCCGGGCAAAAGAACGTCCGACACGATATTACGAGGTATCCTATGACTCTTGTCCCCTCAATATGTGCCGAAGTGTCTCTTGTTTCACTAGCTTTCCTGGCAACGACCGTTAGGCGGTTCGTGGAAACAGTGGGTGCCGTGGCGTAATGCCGTGCCAGCGTACTGCTGCAGTTCTTCACAGGAATCTGGTACAATTCAATGTATTAAAAAGTTACGTAATAGATAGACACACAGTTGCAGTAATAGATTATGGATGTAGCAGATGTGATTATAATAAGATTCCAGCATAATAGCAATGTTTCACGTTCCATGAATATCCCTTAATAAACTATCCAAATAAGAGTGAAACTTGAGTTTATCCTGGCCTATAAATGGTCAAAAAGTTTAGGGTAATACTGGCAGGCGATGTCTTCAACAACCGCCGATATTTCGCCAGGTGCACACCCCATCATTTTGAAGGCATAGTTGTAGCCAGCCGTGGTGGCCGAGCGGTTCTAGGCCCTTCAGTCCGAAACCGCGCGACTGCTGCGGTCGCAGGTTCGAATCCTGCCTCGGGAATGGACGTGTGTGATGTCCTTAGGTTATTTAGGCATTTCCAGTTTTTATGATCGTAAACTACAGTCCCAGTACACACCGGATGAAACCTCAACAATTAATCGCAGCTGGAGGTGACAGTTAACATGCATTCTCAGTGCATCTCAGTAGAGCACGGTGTGTCAGCAATTGTGAACGACACATGCGGATTGTGTCGCTGTTCAGTCCTTCAACGTGCCTCGAAGGATCATTTCAAGCTTAGATCGAGCGCACATAATCACAGCATGGCAAGAAGGGTTCTCAGTATGCGTTACTGTCTGTCAATTTGGCGTACAGCAACGTCATTCGAATATTCTGACCCTATCGTGAGTCGCGAAAATTGAAGATCTGCCTCATAGTGAACGTCCGCGGTAGTTACCTACAAATTATTGCCCGTAGATAGCCCGACTAGAATAAAACAGAACTGCGCACTACCATTTTGGTGACAACTGAGCGACGGGTGGTGGGGGCCGGGCTGTGTCGTCTGTGTCGTCTCAGAAAGCACAGAACCATCTCCACACGACCTGGGCGTCCATCACGAACAATAATACAAGCGTCCAAGGACCGCTGTCTGCGAAAAAATGTGAGCAAGTAAAAATCTCGAATGTAACATGGATCAATATCGTCGAGTTCCCTCCACGGAATAATGCAGCAATTGTCCGGCGCTATTGCGTGTAGAGGCGGCCAGATACCAATGCACAGTCATACACTCCCACAGGTTCAGATGAGGGGCTGCTAGATTTGTCGTGTTCTGGTCCGGTATCATATACGTGTGTGTGACGCCTATCGTCGCCATAGAGGGTAATTTGAGGGCTGTGGAGTATCGGGGAAGGATTCTCGACCCTATTGTCTTGCCCTACTACCAACAGTTCGGCGACGGTAACAATAACGCAGGAACACATCCAGCCCATCTCGTGAACACCGTCCTCCAGAAGGTGAAATCCGTTGAATGTAACGACTTGTGGTATCATTTGAGGCAAATTCGTCTGGACGCGTCTGAGTTCAGTTGTAACGTCCAGTACGTCGTCGCAGGAGTCCACCTCACAGAGTAAATGATTTCAAGAAGGCCGCTGTCGATAAGACTATGTCGCGACCACGTACCAAGGAAGATAAAAGCTTGTCGTAATGCACAGGGTAGAGAAATATAATATTAAATGCTACCCAGCAACACATTCTCATTTCACAGGTATGAACTTTCGAACAGACTATTTTATTTTGGTTATTATTTCGTTTTTACCTCACAGTAATTTTTTTAAAAGTTCCATTAGGCTTCTTCATTCCTCCCTCGTGTCATTTGAATCTAAATCAACACATGTTTGCAGATATACAACTTGTGAAGTACTCCTTGGAACATTTTTTTTATGCAGAGAGAATCTTTATTTCTTGAACCATGTGAGTTTCCCTGTTCCGGTTGTAGAGTCCCACAAACACATTTTATCGAGTTTTGAAGATCATCTTTATTGTTGTGAAGCTTGTGTGCTGTGCTGACAAGAATCTTATTGTTATACGCAGAGAAATTGTATCACCAGCAGAACAAGAAGCACACGTGCAGAATAGCAGCAGTACATACTGCCACTGAAAACGTGTCAATAAACGGGCAAAGCGCGTTTTGAGAGAGGTAAACTACATTAACTCAGTTGCACAAAAATATCTCAAAAATTATTCCTATAATTTTCACGCCAAATTTGACCCAAGGTCCTCCTCTGCAGCAAATCTTACTTGCTGCTAGATCTCACATTCATTGTAGACCTCAAAATACGGTCACATAGTTGCCTTTGCTTTGAAGGTATACAACACAAACGTTGGCGGTGGAAATGCTTTTTGTCACAATTTGTTGATCGTGGGATTACGGATGCCAATATACATTACATGATGAAATTACTACTGTTAAATCTCGAACTCCTCTGTAATCTTTTACGAACTGGCTAAGACTGTTAAGCGTATTACGTCCTTCTAACGTGCCGTTTGACTTTGATCTCGCCTTCTCTTTTAAAACGAACAAACGTACTTTTTTTTATCTTACTCTAGTTATCATACTTTTGACATAATACATCCGCGCATGTGAAGAATTGACTCTTGTAATTAGGGAAAAGGTGGTACCAGCTAATTTTTAATTTGTTAGGAGTGCTGTGTTACTCAGTAGCACAACAATCAGTTTGAAAGCCGCCGTAGGGAAAACAGAGTGTGAAAAGCTTTACTCGGTATGAAGCGTGGCTTTCTCCAGTTCAAAAACACTCATCTCATAGTCCGATATACACGAGTCAGGCACAGGTGCGTTGATATAACTGACATGAGCTCTACCTGTCATCTATAACAGGTGGTGAGACATTTGGCACCATAAGAAGACTGCAACTTTCCTTAGGCGACTACTTAGGCTCTCGACTCTATTTCCTACGTTTCAGAAACTTATTATTTCTGTTGCTGTTATGTTTTGAGAAACTACTGTGCAGCTTAGCTTCGAGTGGCTGCAACAGACACTATTCTGAGAACACCCAAGCACGTGCCCGCGACCAATGCAGGACAGTATTTTAACAACTTGGAACGTTCTTCGCGCACCGGAGTGAGCAGCGCCCTCCCGTATTTTTACTGATGTGTAAAGTTAAAACTATTCCAGGTTATATTCGGCTTAGAATAAGATTTTACGTTAAGAGAGTGAACACTAACACGCTTAACCATGTACGAGTATATAAACCAAGTTTTCAAAACAGTGGAACTAAAACAAGTTTAACATTACTTTATAAATGCGAATATATGCAAGGAACAGATATAAACACCCCCTTATAAAGCATTTTATACACTGATAGCAAAAGAAAGTGCGTCTAAAATCTTCTGAGAATCAATCGATATCGAAAGAACGAAGTGTTTAAAATGCATAGATGTTCATGCGCTTGGAGACACATAGCAATAACCACCGTAGGGCGTCGAACATTGGAGTTTCTTGTTACGGTCAGCACGTAGTGATTATAACAGTTGTCTTAGCACAATTTAACAACTTTTCTTAGAAACTACGAAAAAGTGAAACACGTAGTTTGCGATATATGTGTAAGCAAAGGGAGTGAAAATTGTGACCCGAAAATGTGAACACGAACCGGAAACACTGCATGTTTCATCGACATAAGTGTTGGAAATTTTTGTTTTCCACAAATTGTATTCGGGTTGGGGATTTTCTGCCAGCCGCGGTGGCCGTGCGGTTCTGGCGCTGCAGTCCGGAACCGCGGGACTGCTACGGTCGCAGGTTCGAATCTTGCCTCGGGCATGGGTGTGTGTGATGTCCTTAGGTTAGTTAGGTTTAAGTAGTTCTAAGTTCTAGGGGACTTATGACCTAAGATGTTGAGTCCCATAGTGCTCAGAGCCTTTGAACCATTTTTTGGGGGATTTTCTCTGCACTGCGACTGGGTCTTTGTGTTGTCCTCATCATTTCATCGTCATCATCATTTGTGACAGTGACTAGATTGGATTCTGAAAAAAAATGGACTGTGTAAAATTGGGACTTCGTTCGGGCGCAGATGACCGTGTAGTTGAGCACCCCACAAACGAAACATCATCATCATCTAGAAATTGTTGTGCTTGGGTAGCTCAGTGGTAGAGCACTTGCCCGCTAAAGGCAAGGTCCCGAGGTCGAGTCTCGGTCCGGCATACAGTTTTAATCTGCCAGGAAGTTTCATACCAGTGCAAACTCCGCTGCCGGCACGGTAGCTCAGCGTGTTCGGTCAGAGAGCTGGTTGGCCTCTGTAATAAATAACTGAGTGGTATGCTCAGGAAACGAACTTTAACGGATGTCATATGACTTCCGCGACGACCAAACACAACGATCAAAAAAAAAAAAAAAAAAATAGTTTGTCAATCTTCTGGGCCCGGGTTCGATTCCCGGCTGGATCGGGGAATTTTCTCCACCCAGGGACTGGGTGTTGTGCTGTCCTCATCCTCATCCTACCATCCTCATCGACTGCAGGTCACCGCAATGGCGTCAAATTGAAAGACCGGCACCCGGCGAACGGTCTGCCCGACGGGGGGACCTAGCCATACGATTAAATAAATAAATAAGGCTTCTACCGATCTGAAACAGACAACAATTTCCAGAATATTTATGTATGTTACCGTATATTATGTTCAACAGAGATTATTTTGCAGCTAATAATTTCTGGCTTTTTAGCTTTCTTCCTTGTACAAACCATTAACACGACTTTTCATAAGAAATTTATATTTATACTACGACTAACCCAATGAGATAATAGATCGACTACGACTGCTCGTATAGGTACGAAAAGAGAGTCAAGCCGGCCGCGGTGGTCTCGCGGTTCTAGGCGCGCAGTCCGGAACCGTGCGACTGCTACGGTCGCAGGTTCGAATCCTGCCTCGGGCATGGATGTGTGTGATGTCCTTAGGTTAGTTAGGTTTAAGTAGTTCTAAGTTCTAGGGGACTGATGACCACAGCAGTTGAGTCCCATAGTGCTCAGAGCCATTTGAACTATTTTTTGAAAGAGAGTCAATATGCCTTCAGCTACCTAGTTTCAACTACTTTTCAACTAACCACTTCCTCCATCTGAAATACATACACATAGATCATTGTTTGTAGGAAACGTCTTAGGATTTTTGGTATGTTAGCGAATAAGACAGGTAAATATTTCCTACAAACTCCTTATTACCTTTGCATATAAATTTACAGACAGAAAAGAAATCTTTCCTTATATTTGTTAGGTGTAGTTTTAATAACGTCGCCGGCCGCGGTCGCCGAGCGGTTCTAGGCGTTTCAGTCCGGAACCGCGCGACTGCTACGGTCGCAGGTTCGAATCCTGCGTCTGACATGGATGTGTGTGATGTCCTTAGGTTAGTTAGGTTTAAGTAGTTCTAAGTTCTAGGGGACTGATGACCTCAGATGTTAAGTCCCATAGTGCTCAGAGCCATTTTTTTAATAACGTCAAATTTAATTTTTAACTTGTAACCTAAATCCATATCTGAATCACCAGTTTCTTTCTCCACTGAGTAATTTTAAAAATACGGACAAGGTCCAGTAAAATACTTGTTTTGTGATATTAATCATTGGTTCTGTTCTTTCCTGCAGTTCTTCTAGGCGAGAGCATTCGCGGATTTTAATTTTTCCTCTTATCTCCCCCATGACGCTACTGTTAAAGCGTTCCATACCTTCCTGTGCGTATGTCGGCAACACTTCTGCTCTATATTCTTACTAAATTTCTGTACAGAAGTTTAAGTTTACAACTTCTGCAAACGAGTGTCCATTAAATGTAATTACTCCTTCAGTTTTAAACTCGGCAAATGGCTGTTCTGTTGCTAGGTGTACAACATCCAGTTCGCCGCACTTCGATAGAATATCCTTATTTAGCTTATCCGAATGGGAATACAGCTTAATACAGTAAACATTCTCGAGTCCATTGATTTTGGCCAGTACTCAACACGTGACCAGTTTCCATTGCCGTTTACTGTAAATGACAATATTTTATATTCTATCTTTGTAGCCAGATTTCTCCATACAGCATGTTTAAAACCATATGTAAAGCTGGCCTGCAAATCCGTAGTAGCTTCTTCCTTTTCCAGTTGCAGCTTATATTCTTCCTTTATGGCAGTTGTCTTCTCCATATATCCCAGTTTTCTTTGCTTTACTTCGACGTCCTCCGTTTCCAGTTTCCTTTTCCTTGCGCACAACACATTACCTGTACTTAAAGGTGTAATTTCTTTAATGGGGAATGGTTTAAGCCTGTGTGATACATTTACTCTTTTCCTGAGGACTTGTGGAATAATGTTGCTCGTGTCAACCAAGCCCAATTCTGCAATATCTATATTGGACAGTATTGTGGAGAACAATGTTCTAGACTGAGAAAAATAAGTTTCTCCTGTTTTAACATAACACTTCTGTATAATGCTTATATCTACTTTACTGGAATCAAAGTAAAGAATTTATAGGTAGATAATTAAAAATGTATGCAGACAGAACATAGCTGATAAAATTTTCTCGGGCTTGAGTATGTGGAAGAGTTACTTTTACACCTGTCAATTTTCAGGTGTTCTTATTACCCCAGTTCACAAACTGTAGAACGTTATTAAATTCATCATAACAGTTATTCTATAAGTTATCTGTTAATGGCCACATGGACGCACCTGGCACAGAGTAAAGTGGAGAACATTGTAAATACTGTTTGTTGGTGTTTAATAGACGTAAATATTCTTATATTGGATCGAATACACGATCTATTCTGCAACTGTATATTGTAGCCTCCAGCCTGATAATGCCATGCTGCATAGCCAAGGAAGACCTAAAAGTTTCTCATAGTCGCATGTGAGGACACTTTATAAAATCTATAATGTGGCTACCAGTACCTTTGTTCACTCCAGGTCTTGTGATCTGACATATAAATTTGTTATATATCTTTACTCTACAGCTGAAGCTTAACCACGTTAGACAGTCTATCTCCTGCCATGCAGAAGTTGTGGTTAGATATTAAGTAGTCCCACATTTCCATTTTATTAAAAATTCCGGCAGAGTCTTGCGCTATGTCCAAATCCAAAAGATAATAGTCGTCTACACTTAGGTGTTGCAATTTCCAGGAAACTCTCCCATTAGAACATCCATTTTAACGTCAGCTAATTCCACTTTATGTCGTATAACCACAGGATTTTTATATTTCCTCGAAATAGTCTCCAGTGCTTGCTTGCCAATTTTTTTCCCATATCCCCCTTGCTGTCACACTGTCGTTCTCTGTAGGAGAAAAGACAGCTTCGCCTTAACGCCCTGCCTCGCAGTAACGAAACTTGAGAATTTACTACATAGATAATAATTAAATGAGCCACAAATCTCCTTCTTTAACATTACAAAAAATTCAAATGGCTCTGAGCATTATGGGACTTAGCATCTGAGGTCATCAGTTCCTAGAACTCACAACTACTTAAACCTAACTAACCTAAGGACATCACACATATCCATGCCCAAGGCAGGATTCGAGCATGCGACCGTAGCAGTCGCTCGGTTCCGGACTGAAGCGCCTAGAACCGCTCGTCCACCGCAGCCGGTTTTAACATTACAGACCGTCCTCTTTCTAATTATTGTTGACAGTCCACTTAATCACAGATTTTAACTACAATAATGTTATCGCAAAATGGTTCTGTAATAGATGTCAGCACATTTACATTCTTCTTGCTAAGCAGTATTCCATTTTCGGTGTAATTTATGTTGCCAGTGTCAGTAGCCAGACTATCCAGGTTATACTGTAATAACCACAAACCTAAGCGTTGGTCTGTTGGTCTTGTCTTCCTCCTTAATAGCTCAGGGATGTTTAGCACTTAGGAGGAATTAATGTGAACTCTTTCAACTACCACGGAAGACTGATCAGTTGAGACTCTCAGGCCTCCTTTTATACTCCAAAGTCCCAAAGTGGCGCCGTCCGCTGTGGACGAGCGGTTCTAGGCGCTTCAGTCCGGAACCGCGCTGCTGCTACGGTCGCAGGTTCGAATCCTGCCTCAGGCATGGATGTGTGTGATGTCCTTAGGTTAGTTAGTTCTAAGTCTAGAGTACTAATGACCTCAGATGTTAAGTCCCATAGTACTTAGAGCCATTGGAACCATTTTGAACCCAAAGTGGCGGCACTTCCGGTCACTTGATTTCCTGTCGTACGCTCTGGTTCATATGGACTAATTTGCGTGCAAAGTGTCCGTGGCAGGGAGTAGACTGCCCCTCGCGAGTACCATTCCTATGCCGCACAGCATAGCTATCATGGTCTGGTACAGTGCTACACTATTTCGTCCGTCTGTTGCACTGTACCACCCATCCCGAAACCGTGTCTGGGTGTAGTGTTATACGCAACTGTACGAATACTACGCTGTACCAGCCCGTCCAAAGAAATGCGTCCATGTACAGTGATGTACTATACATTCGGGCTAACGTGCTGGTTCTGTCCCGTACATAAGGACGGTACTGCGTGATGTGATGATACTTCACGATAACGCCCGCACGCGTTCTGCTATACTTACAAAAAACACTATACTGGAGTTGGGTTGAGAAGTCATTCCACACCCATGTTATTCACCGGATTTTGGATCCTCAGATTTTTACCTCTTCAGGTCTCTATCGAACAACCTTCCAGGAACTCCTTTCCGGGGTAAAAATGCGCTCAGAACATGGCTCGACGGTTCTTTACGTAAAAACCACGTGAGTTCTACAGTCGGAATCGAAAATCTACACCAGCTGTAGCAGACTGTTATAAATAGTGAAGGAAAATATATTATTGAAGACTAAAGACTGCCTTATGCGTATCTGTTGTGGTCATTAAACTTACGGAATGTGCTCTGAACTTATGCATCAACACAATAAATGCGACGTCGTGCACATAAACAGGCCAAGAGATCCACTTCAAATCAATTAAACTGTTGGTAACAAATCTCTGGGAAACAATAGGTACAGTAAAATACGGCGGCGTGGTGAGAAGTTCAAAAAAATTTCCATTGTGTGTGAAATCTTATGGGACTTAACTGCTAAGGTCATCAGTCCCTAAGCTTACACACTACTTAACCTAAATCATCCCAAGGACAAACACACATCCATGCCCAAGGGAAGACTCCAACCTCCGCCGGGACCAACCGCACAGTCCATGACTGCAGCACCTGAGACCGCTCGGCTAATCCTGCGTGGCGTGGTGAGAAGTAATTCCTCTGAATTTTTAATGTGAAAACTCTTAAAGCTTTTTTTAAAAAAAAATCTCATTAACATTCTATATCTTTATTCTTCATATCTACATATTTTCAGCCTGACGCCTTGTGTTCACTGTCATCGATCATCCTCTATACAGTCCCGACTTGTCCCCGACCGATTTTCATATGTTTCCAGAACTCAAAAAGCACTACCTAGGACTTCCCTTACACTATGCGATGAAAAGTATCCGGAAACCTGGCTGAAAATTACTTACAAGTTCGTGGCGCCCTCCATCGGTAATGCTGGAATTCAGTATGATGTTGGCCCACCCTTAGCATTGATGACAGCATTGGGGAGAGGTATCGATGTCGGTCGGTGAGGCCTGGCACGAAGTCGGCGTTCCAAAGCATTCCAGAGGTGTTCTAAAGGATTCAGATCACGACTCTGTGCAGGCCAGTCCATTACAGGGATGTTATTGTCGTGTAACCACTCCGCCACAGGCCGTGCATTATCAACAGGTGCTCGATCGTGTTGAAAAATGCAGTCGAAATCCCCGAGTTGCTCTTCAACAGTGGGAAGCAAGAAGTTGCTTAAAACATCACGTAGGGCTCTGCTGTGATAGTGCCACACGCCAAACAACAAGGGGTGAAAGCCCCCGCCACGAAAAACACGGCCACACTGTAACACCACCGCCTCCGAATTTTACTGTTGGCACTACATACGCTGGCAGGTGACGTTCACCGGGCATTCACCTTACCCACACCCTGCCATCGGATCGCCATATTGTGTACCGTGATTCATCACTCCACACAACGTTTTTCCACTGTTAAATCGTCCAATGTTTAAGCTCCTTATACGAAGCGAGGCGTCGTTTGGCATTTACCAGCGTGATGTGTGGCTTATAAGCAGCCGTTCGACCATGAAATGCAAGTTTTCTCACCTCCCACCTAACTGTCATAGTTCTAGCAGTGGATCCTGATGTAGTTTGGAATTCCTGTGTGACGGTTTAGATAGATGTCTGTCTATTACACATTACGACCCTCTGCAACTCGGCGGCCTCTGTCTGTCAACAGACGAGGTCGGCACGTTTCCACTTCACTATCACATCGGAAACAGTGGACCGAGGTGTGTTTAGACGTGAGGAAAACTCGCGTACAGACGTATGACACAAGAGCACCCAGTCACCTGACCACGTTCGACTTCCGCGAGTTCCGCAGAGTGCCCCATTCTGCTCTCTCACTATGTCTGACGACTACTGAGGTCGCTGATTACCTGGCAGTAGGTGGCAGCACAATGCACCTAATATGAAAAACGTATATTTTTGAGGTTGTCCGGATACTTTTGATCACATAGTGTTTATAGTGATGAAGCTGTGGAAGTTGAGGCGAGGTTGTTGTTCCGTCAACAAAGTGAAACATTCTACAGTTGTGATACAAAAGTCGCCAGGGTCACTATGGTGAGAAGTAAGCCGGCCGCGGTGGCCGTGCGGTTCTAGGCGCTACAGTCCGGAACCGCGCTGCTGCTGCGGTCGCAGATTCGAATCCTACCTCGGGCATGGGTGTGTGTGATGTTCTTAGGTTAGTTAGGTTTAAGTAGATCTAAGTTGTAGGGGACTGATGACCACAGCAGTTGAGTCCCATAATGCTCAGAGCCATTTGAACCATTTCTGAGAAGTAAATATGGAAACATGAAGAATAAAGATGTGGAATGTTAATAACGTTTTATTTTATTTGAAAAGTTTTAAGAGTTTTAGGATGAAAAAGTCGGAGGCATTACTTTTCAGCACGCCGTCATACTTAAGAATAATCTTCAGGAGCGGCCAAATGTTAAATGATCACAGAGAATAAATAGCGCGAAAATGCAAATGTTACACTACTGGCCATTAAAATTGCTACACCACGAACATGACGTGCTACAGACGCGAAAATTAACTGAAAGGAAGAAGATGCTGTGATATGCAAATGATCAGCTTTTCAGAGCATTCACACAAGGTTGGCGTCGGTGGCGACACCTACAACGTGGTGACATGAGGAAAGTTTCCAACCGATTTCTCACACACAAACAGCAGTTGACCGGCGTTGCCTGGTGAAACGTTGTTGTGATGCCTCGTGTAAGGAGGAGAAATGCGTACCATCACGTTTCCGACTTTGATAAAGGTCGGATTGTAGCCTATTGAGATTGCGGTTTATCGTATCGCCACATTGCTGCTCGCGTTGGTCGAGATCCAATGACTGTTAGCAGAATATGGAATCGGTGGGTTCAGGAGGGTAATACGGAACGCCGTGCTGGATCCCAACGGCCTCGTATCACTAGCAGTCGGGATGACAGGCATCTTATCCGCATGGCTGTAACGTATCGTGCAGCCACGTCTCGACCCCTGAGTCAACAGATGGGGACATTTGCAAGACAACAACCATCTGCACGATCAGTTCGACGACGTTTGCAGCAGCATGGACTGTCAGCTCGGAGACCATGGCTGCGGTTACCCTTGACGCTGCATCACAGACAGGAGCGCCTGCGATGGTGTACTCAACGACGAACCTGGGTGCACGAATGGCAAAACGTCATTTTTTCGGATGAATCCAGGTTCTATTTACAGCATCATGATGGTCGCATCCATGTTTGGCGACATCGCGGTGAACGCACACTGGAAGCGTGTATTCGTCATCGCCATACTGGCGTATCACCCGGCGTGATGGTATGGGATGCCACTGGTTACACGTCTCGGTCACCTCTTGTTCGCATTGACGGTACTTTGAACAGTGGACGTTACATTTCAGATGTGTTACGACCCATGGCTCTACCCTTCATTCGATCCCTGCGAAACCCTACATATCAGCAGAATAATGCACGACCGCATGTTGCAGGTCCTGTGCAGGCCTTTCTGGATACAGAAAATGTTCGACTGCTGCCCTGGCCAGCACATTCTCCAGATCTCTCACCAATTGAAAAAGTCTGGTCAGTGGTGGCCGAGCAACTGGCTCGTCACAATACGCCAGTCTCTACTCTTGATGAACTGTCGTGTTGAAGCTGCATGGGCAGCTGTACCTATACACGCCATCCAGGTTCTGTTTGACTTAATGCCCAGGCGTATCAAGGCCGTTATTACGGCCAGAGTTGGTTGTTCTGGGTACTGATTTCTCAGGATCTATGCACCCAAACTGCATGAAAATGTAATCACATGTCAGTCCTAGTATAATATATTTGTCCAAAGAATACCCGTTTATCATCTGCATTTCTTCTTGGTGTAGCAATTTTAATGGCCAGTAGTGTATTTCTCATTATTCTACATGCAACCATGTCCCCTGCATGCAGATTTAATATCTCTCAAAGAGCATCCATCACAGAGTACCACATACACCGTCTATGTTCACCACTGTAATACTAAATTTCTGGAGGGGTTCTAGCTAATTAAAAAGTAATCACGTAGTCGACTAAGACAACTGATAATTTTGTTGCTTAGCTACATTTCACAGAATAGTTTAGATTATGACAAAGATCAATCCATAGAAGCAATCTAAACATTTCAGCAATAAAAAAAATAGGAAATGAGTACAACAAATAGCTGATAACTTTAAGTCCGTATCAAGTAATTTCTAGATGAAGACCTATTCTTCTGCACTAAATGTTTATTTAGTTTTGAAGCCAAGTATTGCATATGCTATTAAAGTCTGTAATTTAGTATTAAACTACAGTATTTCGGTCTTTTAAATGTTATGTTCTCCATTCAGGTTACAGCCTTATGGAACAACTGACAATACACAAAAACAGAAACTATGTATTCATTTCAGTGAACTATGAATAACCATAGTAGATACATGGAAGGAAGTAACTTGGACATTGACGAACATCAAATTGAAGTGTGTAAAGATTTCAAGTAT
The DNA here is from genome assembly GCF_023864345.2 of Schistocerca serialis cubense. Taxonomy (NCBI): domain Eukaryota; kingdom Metazoa; phylum Arthropoda; class Insecta; order Orthoptera; family Acrididae; genus Schistocerca; species Schistocerca serialis. Next base: position 88,495,788 of record NC_064640.1, on the reverse strand, counting down.
GTGGTTACTATCCTACTCGTGATGGATGATGTGACAGATATAACCAACAACGAATCAGGTAGGAAAGGGCAGCTATCCAAAAATAAAATCCTGTAGTTTTCTTCACAAAAACGCGTTTAAGGGTTAAAATAAGAGTATTCAAATCCATCGTGGAATCAATAATAAATTGTAGGAGTGAGAGTTGGAAACACACATAAACTAATAAAAAGGCTTAAAGCCTTAGAAATAGACCATCGAGGATAGCATGTAGAATTTCCATACTTGGCCGCTTAAGAAATGAGGAAATACAAGAAAGGACGCAGACTCATTACAGTATTACAGGCAGAACAGAAGAAAGACAGCTAGAATGGTTAGGGCGTGTGGAAGGAGACTGATGGCCAAAGAGAGCACTTTCATGAAAATTTCCTGGAAGAAAAATGAGAGAAACGCCATGACAATGGCAGATAAGGGGTATCTAAGAAGCGATTGGGAGAGGAGATGTACAAGATGATGAGGAAGACGGCGAGTTTGCGGCGTTTGGCGACAGAGATGCGGGGTACATTGACAGTTGTAGGACCCCCTCCAAAAAAAGAAGAGGTACATTCATCTTTAAATAATGTTTAATGTAGAGTTCCATGCACCATTCATTATACACGATACTGTGTTGCCCCAAAGTATGTAACAGTTCCAGTAAATGAGAACTTCACGGCTAGTCACTAATGATTAATGGTGTATACGATAATGTGAATATATACTATAAAAGACTGTATTTAACGGCATATAGCTTAGTCAATTAGTGAAGTTATGAAACAACATAGCAATTTAGCATTGCAGACATACTCTTTTGTATAGCAAGTAAAAACAAAATTATTTATCATAGTAAAATACGAATCGCACTAGGCTGTTAATGAGATCACACACTACTTTTCAGTGTACACGTACATCTGTTGGTAACAGGGAACATCATAGTACCAATAAACAAAGCCGAACTAAGCTCCGTCTGAAGTGGCCTCGGAAGCCCCAACGGTACCGACCGGCCGCCGCATCATCCTCGGCCGATAGGTGAAATTGGTTGTGGATACGGAGAGGCATATGGTCAGCACACCGCTCTCCCGGGCATTGTCAGTTTTCGTGACCGGAGCCGCTACTTCTCCAAGTAGCTCTTCAATTGACCTCACAAGATTTGAGCGCAACCGACTTGCCAGACGTTCATCCATCGAAGTGCTAGCCAAGCCCGACAGCGCCTAACTTTGGTGATCTGTCGGAAACCGGAGTTAAAACTACGGCAAGGCCGTTGGCACATAATTACAAATCAAATTCGAAAAATATACTAAGGATAGCCGCTGATCATTGCCATATAGTCGGAAACAGAATACATGGGTGTCCAAGTCATTAATAAAAAAATGGTTCAAATGGCTCTGAGCACTATGGGACTCAACATCTGAGGTCATAAGTCCCCTAGACTTAGAACTACTTAAACCTAAGGACATCACCTACATCCATGCCTGAGGCAGGATTCGAACCTGCTACCGTAGCAGCAGCGCGGTTCCGGACTGGAGCGCCTAGAATCGCTCGGCCACCGCGGTCGGCCATTAATAAACAAGCTCCTCATAAGTATCAAGGATTGTAAGTTGTAATAGCGTCGTCGTTCAAAGGTAATTACGAATAGTATCTGTCACACAATACATTATGACTTATATTGTTTTCAGCAATTAAAATATTCACCCTGGATGGACTGCGAGGGGAAAAGCAGAAACTATAATTAATATAAAGTGTATGCCATTCTTCAGACTCGCTGTAATTATGCTCGTACTTTGATAAGATATAGGTTGTGATTTGGTACTACGAGAAGGTTCCGTTTCTTACTACAAAAAACACTGTTGCAGTCATTCTACAAGTGAAATACAGGTTCACACGCAAAGAGAACGATTTTCCCTTGACCTGCAGTGTGTATTGGAACTCTGGAATCCCGTTAGGGCTAATCTCCCTGAGACATACCATCGCCACAAAGACTTCTCAGCACTATGTTACCAACTAAGTATATAACACTTCAATGTATTACATTGATCTGTACCTACAGATTGGAAAATTGCGCAGGTCGCACCAGTGTTTAAGAAGGGTAGTATGAGTAATCCATCTAACTACAGACCTATATCACTGACATCGGTTTGCAGTAGGGTTTTGGAGCATATACTGTGTGGTGTCACCGCCAGACACCACACTTGCTAGGTGGTAGCCTTTAAATCGGCCGCGGTCCGTTAGTATACGTCGGACCCGCGTGTCGCCAGTATCAGTGATTGCAGACCGAGCGCCGCCACACGGCAGGTCTAGAGAGCCTTCCTAGCACTCGCCCCAGTTGTACAGCCGACTTTGCTAGCGATGGTTTACTGACAACATACGCTTTCATTTGCCGAGACGATAGTTAGCATAGCCTTCAGCTACGTCATTTGCTACGACCTAGCAAGGCGCCATTATCGGTTACTATTGATGCTGTAAAACATGTACCGTCAAGAGCGATGTTCACCAATTATGGATTAAAGTTAAGTATTCCAGCAGCTACGTACGTTTTTGTTAGTCTCATTTCCTTGACCTGTTCCAGACCTCACGCCAGCCTGCGTGAGCTAAAACGCGTGCCTTTCGGCTTCCTCTCATAGTGCGTTGGCTGTCTTGCCAATCCACAACATACTGCATTCAAGCATTATGAATCACCTCGAAGAGAACGATCTATTGATACGTAATCAGCATGGTTTCAAAAAACATTGTTCTTGTGCAACGCAGCTAGCTCTTTATTCGCACGAAGTAATGGCCGCTATCGACAGGGGATCTCAAGCTGATTCCGTATTTCTAGATTTCCGGAAAGCTTTTGACACCATTCCTCACAAGCGACTTTTAATCAAGCTGCGGGCCTATGGGGTATCGTCTCAGTTGTGCGACTGGACTCGTGATTTCCTGTCAGGAAGGTCGCAGTTCGTAGTAACAGACGGCAAATCATCGAGTAAAACTGAAGTGATATGAGGTGTTCCCCAGGGAAGCGTCCTGGGACCTCTGCTGTTCCTGGTCTATATTAATGACCTGGGTGACAATCTGAGCAGTTCTCTTAGGTTGTTCGCAGATGATGCTGTACTTTACCGTCTAGTAAGGTCATCCGAAGACCAGTGTCAGTTGCAAAGCGATTTAGAAAAGATTGCTGTATGGTGTGGCAGGTGGCAGTTGACGCTAAATAACGAAAAGTGTGAGGTGATCCACCTGAGTTCCAAAAGAAATCCGTTGGAATTCGATTACTCGATAAATAGTACAATTCTCAAGGCTGTCAATTCAACTAAGTACCTGGGTGTTAAAATCACGAACAGCTTCAGTTGGAAAGACCACATAGATAATATTGTAGGGAAGGCGAGCCAAAGGTTGCGTTTCATTGGCAGGACACTTAGAAGATGCAACAAGTCCACTTAAGAGACAGCTTACACTACACTCGTTCGTCCTCTGTTAGACTATTGCTGCGCGGTGTGGGATCCTTACCAGGTGGGATTGACGGAGGACACCGAAAGGGTGCAAGAAAGGGCAGCTCGTTTTGTATTATCGCGTAATAGGGGAGAGAGTGCGGCAGATATGATACGCGAATTGGGATGGAAGTCATTACAGCAAAGACGTTTTTCGTCGCGGCGAGATCTATTTACGAAATTTCAGTTACCAACTTTCTCTTCCGAATGCGAAAATATTTTGTTGAGCCCCACCTACATAGATAGGAATGATCATAAAAATAAAATAAGAGAAATCAGAGCTCGAACAGAAAGGTTTAGGTGTTCGTTTTTCCCGCGCGCTGTTCGGGAGTGGAATGGTAGAGAGATAGTGATAGTATGATTGTGGCTCGATGAACCCTCTGCCAGGCACTTAAATGTGAATTGCAGAGTAATCATGTAGATGTAGATGTAGATGTACAAGCAATGATCTGCAAAGTTATCATATTTCACTGTTAGTTATTCCACAATGAGTTTATTTCTGCTACTTTCCACACAGTATTTTCCAGATCAGAGTTCTTTACATCGGATTCTCCCTTCCCATCTTCGCAGAAAGTCTGTATCGTCATCCCGAAACATCGCCCAAACTGTCCATTCTCGTGTTTTGTTCTCTCGGTGTCACCACCGTATATCTTAGTTATTAACGTATAGAGAGAGACAGGAAACATTAAACACACATCCTATATGAAGAAGATTTTAGCTCTACACAGGTGCATAATACCGATGAAGCACAGTTTTAGAAAATAAAGTTTGTAATTTCACATGCATAACGTTCTTAAACATTTGGAGGAGACGTGAGACATATTTAGCGGAAACAAAATGATGTTACAAGTTAGTCATGTCTATTAGTTACTTAATTGCTGATTTTATTTACTTTTGTTTGACGTCCCCTTCATAAATGTGGTCAAAGGACACAGAATATATGCTCTGATCGAAAAGATACCGTGACGCATTGCGGAAAGTAATATTGTAACCACGGAGGGGATTTTTTAGAAATCATGCATAACTTAATATCTTTCTCTTGGATCATATCCAAACTACTATCTTTTAGATAGAAAGTTCAGCATTTTAATACTCAGACGTTCTTTGTTGTATAGCAAAGTCTAATCCATGATTGTAGCAACTCCCGGGGAATCTGTGACTTTTCGTTAATGTGAAACGCGGTATTGTGTATTCGCTCTCGAGTGTTGGATTATTTGGGAAGCAGAACGCCAGGGAATTTCTTCCCTGCAGGTGTGGCGCACGGACAGGCACGTGCGTAAACACGCACTCCATAAACAATAACAACACAGCTTTTTCCAGGGCGTCTCGTCTCCGAAAACGAGCCACTAATGCTGTTCAGCTTATAAGTGGAGGAAAGTAAGAAAATAAGCGAAGTGAACTTCTTGTCCAGCCTAGCCTTCAGCCCATCTACATCCACATCATACTCCGCAAGCCACCTACGCCACCTACCGGTGTGTGAGGGAGGTTACTTCTGATACCACAAATTGAAGCACCCTTCACCCGCTCCCTGTATCATTCGCGGATGGCGCACGAGAAGAATGACTATTAGTAAACCTCTGCATTAGCTCCAATTTCTCGAATTTTCTCGTGTGTGTGTGGGGGGGGGGGGGGGGTAGTATGTCGTACTACTCATCCCGAAAAGCCCCCCCCCCCCTCGAAAAGCCGGCCCGTGTGGCCGAGCGGTTCTAGGCGCTTCAGTGTGTAACTGAGCGACCGATACGGTCGCAGGTTCTAATCCTGCCTCCGGCATGGATGTGTGTGATGTCCTTAGGCTAGTTAGGTTCAAAAATGGTTCAAATGGCTCTGAGCACTATGGGACTTAACAGCTATGGTCATCAGTCCCCTAGAACTTAGAACTACTTAAACCTAACTAACCGAAGGACATCACACAACACCCAGTCATCACGAGGCAGAGAAAATCCCTGACCCCGCCGGGAATCGAACCCGGGGACCCGGCTAGTTAGGTTTAAGTAGTTCTAAGTTCTAGGGGACTGATGACCTCAGAAATTAAGTCTCATAGTACTCAGAGCCATTTGAACCCCCTCGATATTTCAGTAGTAAGGCTTTCCTTAATATGCTTCAGCAGCGGTATCATCAGGAGCTATTTTTAATCATAATCCATCGTCCTAAGTACTATTACTGCTAACGTGCCTGCTCTACGTTATTTGATAATTTAACTCGGGCACATAAACCTGGGGAGCCCTAGTGACTCATCTTCAGGTTAATAATATTGGGCTCGTGGGTTTGATTTGTAACAAGTACCTTCATATTTGGCAACCGTAAACAGTAGAGGAAAGAAACAGCGAGTTTGCAACAACAATTTACAATATGAAAGGAGTTGCTAATAATGTGCAATGAATGCATTCTGTGTGTCGTCGGCCTAATCATAGGAGGGTGCATAAGAGCTGCCAAAACGCGTCAAAGCTACGGGTCTTGTTTCTGTGAAAACGATCTAAGGAGGCAAGTAACTGAGTTCTTATGTGGCGTGGTTTTAGGGGATCATAACTTTGGACGTTCCGCCAAAGACGTTTTACAACAAATTTGCCCTTGCACGCTGTTGATGTTTTCGTAGAATCAAAACGTGAGTTAAGCGCTGAACCCAGTAATCGTTCTGGAAAGTCTAAGAAATAACCTGAATTGAACGCCAAAGCACGTTGTACAAACTAATCGCAAACACTGATGTTGCGTATTATTGAGTACTTCACATGTGGTAATCCCATAAGAAACGACAGTAAGGTACAGTGGCTTAAATGAAAGGTATTCCTTTAGAGCAGACGGCATCATTTGGCTCCTCCTATTTATTCCCCAACTGAGTACAGAAGAGCTCATTGAAAGTATTTGCAAGGTCACCCGTCAGTTTCAAGTTACTATCGGTAGTTACTTCCCTTTATGGAATTATTGAAATCGGACATTTATGACATAGGGTCGCACGAAGGTATAAATTCGGAAAACGGAAAACCTCGGCCCACAACGGGGCTAGAACCGGAGAAGCATCTATTCTTCAGAGCGACAATACAAGAAGGCAGCCTCTTAGTGTCGTCAGTTGATCAGCGGAGAATCTCTTTGATTTTCTGCCCTCAAAGCGCCCTGATGCTGCCCAGGCACATGGCTAACGCTGGTAAATAGCATTCAGCAATCTTGGATCAGGCACGTGTACCTGACAGAAACTGAAGTATTTAAAATTTAACGGGACAGAAAGCAAGGCTGGCGTAACGAGCTATACAGAACAATAACGAATGAGCAACGTCGCTTAAGAGTGATACAGACGAGGTGTAACTGGTCCGCCGAGCAGCAGAACAAAGTTCTATGGAGCATTCAAAGAGGTCTGCGTCGACCTGCAGGCTATCTAACGAGCAGTAATCACCAGAGTGCGTTATAACGACTGCGAAATTCGCCTCTGGTATTACCCAGCAAAGGCAAATGAAAACTTGGGCAAAGTGGCAGCATAGCTGTGTTTACGACCAAGAATCAGAGAGACGAGGTGTTAACCACGTGCAGTGTAATATTCTTACAAGTGTAACGGTGCCACACGCTACAAGTCTAGACGTCTTATACAGAGTGATACCGTGATGATGTTAAAAACTTCTAGGGATGATGGAGAAAGATAAATGTATCAATTTCAGGTAAGGTACTCTGGTCCGGAAACGATCAAGGCCAAAGGCAGAAGCGAAAAACGACTCAAGTCTCGCTTCGGCCTCGCGCAGCGCTGAAACTAAGAACCCCTAAACTCTGATCATGACGTACAGAATTCCCGCTGAATACTCCCCAATACCCTCAGATAATTTCCTCTGCCGACGGACTAGTAACGTTGCACGTAAATTGATGTCACAGAGACCGAAAATCCTAAGTCTACGGTAAAGTAATTATGAATTACCTGTACCTGCACCAGTTTCACAAGCTGCAAGATTTACAACAGTTGTTCAAAATGGCGTCCGCCAGCATCAATGCAGGTACGGCATCGTCGCACAAAATCCTGTCCTACCCGTTCTAATATCTCCGATGTCGTTTTAACAGTGTCGCAGGTAGCGAGAATTCTTGTCAGGAGATCCACTTCAATCTCGAGAGGCGTGTCGTGCACAATATTTTTCACATGGCACAACAACAAGAAGAAATTAAATGGTATGAGATCAGGTGAACGTGCTGCTCACGAAACAGGACCTCCTCTGCCTTTCCAGTTTTCAGGGAATGTCTGATCCAGATGTTCAAGAACCCTCAGTCCAAAGGGAGATGGGGCTCCATCATGTTGGAACCACATCCGTTAACGAATAATAAGTGGGATACGTTCCAGGAACCTGGTTACACAGACCGCAGTCTACCACAGTACAGACGTTGTACACCAGGACTGCTCACTTCAGTACACAGTACGCGATCTACATTTGATTGGTTGAGTTATTACCTCAGCCTCTACACCTAAGTGCTCGTCGCTATTGCCTGCCCTGCAGCTTAGCAACTCGGCTGCTGTGGCCGAGCGGTTCTAGGCGCTTCAGTCCGGAACCACGTTGCTGCTACGGTCGCAGGTTCGAATCCTACATCGGGCATGTGTGTGTGTGTGATGTCCTTAGGTTGGTTAGGTTTAAGTAGTTCGAAGTCTAGGGGACTGATGACCTCAGATGTTAAGTCCCATACTGCTTAGAGTCATTTGAACCATTTTTTGCAGCTTAGCAGTAATGGTACCAGTATATGTATTCAACTGTAAGAGGTATCAGAAAGATTTTACGCTTATAACTTTCGACACGGTTGTTTCCGGATCAGGGTCCCTTACCTCAGATTAATAAATATGCCGTTCTCCATAATCCTTGAAATTTTGTAACTTCGTCGCGGAATCGGCCCGTATTTTTACCATCGATGGGCGAAGTATCGATGGTAGAGACAATCGACATCGCAAGTTTAGCGTGTCTGCCAAAATACACTCCTGGAAATTGAAATAAGAACACCGTGAATTCATTGTCCCAGGAAGGGGAAACTTTATTGACACATTCCTGGGGTCAGATACATCACATGATCACACTGACAGAACCACAGGCACATAGACACAGGCAACAGAGCATGCACAATGTCGGCACTAGTACAGTGTACATCCACCTTTCGCAGCAATGCAGGCTGCTATTCTCCCATGGAGACGATCGTAGAGATGCTGGATGTAGTCCTGTGGAACGGCTTGCCATGCCATTTCCACCTGGCGCCTCAGTTGGACCAGCGTTCGTGCTGGACGTGCAGACCGCGTGAGACGACGCTTCATCCAGTCCCAAACATGCTCAGTGGGGGACAGATCCGGAGATCTTGCTGGCCAGGGTAGTTGAGTTACACCTTCTAGAGCACGTTGGGTGGCACGGGATACATGCGGACGTGCATTGTCCTGTTGGAACAGCAAGTTCCCTTGCCGGTCTAGGAATGGTAGAACGATGGGTTCGATGACGGTTTGGATGTACCGTGCACTATTCAGTGTCCCCTCGACGATCACCAGTGGTGTACAGCCAGTGTAGGAGTTCGCTCCCCACACCATGATGCCGGGTGTTGGCCCTGTGTGCCTCGGTCGTATGCAGTCCTGATTGTGGCGCTCACCTGCACGGCGCCAAACCCGCATACGACCATCATTGGCACCAAGGCAGAAGCGACTCTCATCGCTGAAGACGACACGTCTCCATTCGTCCCTCCATTCACGCCTGTCGCGACACCACTGGAGGCGGGCTGCACGATGTTGGGGCGTGAGCGGAAGACGGCCTAACGGTGTGCGGGACCGTAGCCCAGCTTCATGGAGACGGTTGCGAATGGTCCTCGCCGATACCCCAGGAGCAACAGTGTCCCTAATTTGCTGGGAAGTGGCGGTGCGGTCCCCTACGGCACTGCGTAGGATCCTACGGTCTTGGCGTGCATCCGTGCGTCGCTGCGGTCCGGTCCCAGGTCGACGGGCACGTGCACCTTCCGCCGACCACTGGCGACAACATCGATGTACTGTGGAAACCTCACGCCCCACGTGTTGAGCAATTCTGCGGTACGTCCACCCGGCCTCCCGCATGCCCACTATACGCCCTCGCTCAAAGTCCGTCAGCTGCACATACGGTTCACGTCCACGCTGTCGCGGCATGCTACCAGTGTTAAAGACTGCGATGGAGCTCCGTATGCCACGGCAAACTGGCTGACACTGACGGCGGCGGTGCACAAATGGTGCGCAGCTAGCGCCATTCGACGGCCAACACCGCGGTTCCTGGTGTGTCCGCTGTGCCGTGCGTGTGATCATTGCTTGTACAGCCCTCTCGCAGTGTCCGGAGCAAGTATGGTGGGTCTGACACACCGGTGTCAATGTGTTCTTTTTTCCATTTCCAGGAGTGTAGGTGGTAACTATGTCAGACTAGTCGGCCGCCTGTGGTACCACGAAGATGGAAATGTAACCGGCCGTAGAGCAGGTTGAAGTTCGATTCTCGGCGAACAGCCACCTCTAGCAGATAATTGCCAGCTACGGTAGGCCATCGTCCGCCACTTTCACTGTCACTGCACACTGTTAACGACATGGCTCCGCTCCTCTGGACTCCGCCGAATTCGGCGTCCCGCCCTGCTGTAGTGCCACCGAACTTTGGCTTTGTCAGAAGTGTTCGAGTACAGCTGATCGCCTTGAAACAGTTTCTGAGGATATCTCTGGTTCCGTGGCCTACGTCGTGTGGAAGGCTCTAAACCTACTCACACTATTATCAAGTGTCATTGATAGCATAATGTGATACACACTGAACTTCTGGAACTTAAAGAGTCAGTTCGTCCTACTTCTTGTGAACTTTAAATTTTCACAGCTACAAGGCTTCAGGGAGTTAAGCTGTGTTAGTGTTTGATGGCCAGTAAAAACTGTAATCAGGAAGGTGTTTGGTGGTTTCCTGCAGGTTGCACAGATACGTAATGCTCAGCGTAGCACAATAATAAAACAATGATCGCTACTTTTGTTTGACAGTACTTTCCGCATACTGTGACAAGGTTATCCACAGCGTAATGGGGTCGAGGAATCCGCTGTTCACTTTAATTCTGCTGTGTCCTCAGGAAAGTACGGAACACAGCCATACATAGAAGAGCACCGAGCTGCCTTCTACTCAGTTGCAACTGAGGTAAGCCTAGCCTCCAGCAGCGTGCACAGCAAGGCAAGAACTATTATACGCTTCCGCCTCACTCAAGTAGTACCCAAACGGATATCCCTCCGCCAAAAGCGGACATAAGCGGGCACACGCCACCACTCGCCGGTCAGTATCGCGTAGTATCCTCAGTATCTCAAGACAGCATCAGTACCCATCTATAGTCGCCACCACGAAGGACCAAATTGGACATTCTACAAGTGATCATAGTTGTCGTTCACTGGACTCAGGACTAAACCATAGCGAAAGACAGATCAGTGTACGTGAACACTCAGTTATTAACACGCGCTATCTTTGTACTACAGTTAAATTTTATAAATTTTCTATTAATAATTTATTGTAAATTTTTTGTATTGTCTTCATTTTGCCGTAGCTATTGCCAATCCCCATTTGACCCTGTGATGAGGTTGTATAGTTGCTGCAGTCACGGCTTAAGGTGGTAAGGGTTTCTCTTACTGCCACCTTTATATGTTTGACACCAAGAGCATTTGGTGAATACAACAAATTCTAGAATTTCATTTTCTTTCGAAATAATCCAGTGTAGTATGCCGTTTTTGAAAGTGGGGTCTTGTTTGAGCATGACGACTTATTTATTCCAGCACCTCTAAAATCAAATCCCAAAACATTGAATTTTTCTAGTAGCGTTCTTTACAGCCTTGATATCCAGTTACGTGTAACAAAAGCTGCGTTGTTTTCGTAAAATTAGTTTTCCTTTGTTCTGCTCATAAAATCGCATTAATTTCTGCTTAATAACATACCCATATCGCCAGCGTGTAAGTTTCTCTCCATCTCTCTGTTATTAATTTAAGTCGCGTACTTCGGCTGCCTGAATTTTTAATAGGCAATTTGACTTGATGATTACAACAGAATGGAAGGCGAACCTAAAACAGAATGTATACGAGCCAGTTCCTGAAAGTTCTTAACCGTGTGCCTATTGAGACGTCCCCGGTCTATAATTCCAGTAATTACAATCAAAGCCCTCGAAAATACTATCGTCCGCAGCTCGTGGTCGTGCGGTAGCGTTCTCGCTTCCCACGCCCGGGTTCCCGGGTTCGATTCCCGGCGGGGTCAGGGATTTTCTCTGCCTCGTGATGACTGGGTGTTGTGTGATGTCCTTAGGTTAGTTAGGTTTAAGTAGTTCTAAGTTCTAGGGGACTGATGACCATAGATGTTAAGTCCCATAGTGCTCAGAGCGATTTGAACCATTTTTGAAAATACTATCGTTAACGTTAGGAGGTTAAATGAAGTTTACACTGATTTGACAGTACTCGATTTATTATATTTTGAACACAAGCAAGATTATTCCTACAACCCTAATCACACTCGCTCTGCTACCATATTCATTGACTCAACAGTGTTTCAACCAGGATAGTCGTTGCTAGTAAGTTCTTTACGGTCGGCTTTAATTGAAGTCATTCCGTTACTTTCTAAATAACGTCAGTTCCACAAATTAATGACTTTTATACTAGATCGCGTACACTGCGCACACTCGCGATCCTCCCTTTATGAAGGCTCAGGCGGACTCATTTGCATTCCGAAGTATCTCAATAATACATAAATGGCATAACATCACACTACTAATCCTCCTACGAGCTATTTTACTTTTTGTGTAATTGCGCGGAGCTCGAGCACCCGGCACTTGACTGTAGTTTTTCTCAGGCTCGAATAATTCACTTCCGCGCCAAATCGAACGGCTGACACTAAGACGCATCCTCCTAGCACAGTTGGGCTTCCCCGTCAGCTGACTCGCTGGTATAAAGATGCGTAAAGATGGATACAATCTGTCTAGGACAGAATCGATATCTATTCCCTCATCTTCTTTGGTGCAGTTACTTGAATTCCACTCCGATAAGCATAGTTATCCCTTCTGCCGCAATTTGCACAGCATCGACTTACTGAAACTTAATATTTGCTTCCACGTTCCGTCGCCTTTCTCTTCAGCACTGTCACTCCTGCGCCCTCCTCACACTTAACAAACTGAAGTTAACAGCAAACCTTCGCGGCTGGCTGCGAAAGCAATTTTCGTTATTACTTTCAGTGCTTCCATTGCAAGGTAACAACGTGCACTACTTTAAACTAGAACGTGGCCGTATCTAGCCACCTGACCAAGTTACTTCCCTATGCGGCTCTGTATATGGTTCTCTTTGTTGAGTAATAATATAACGGTCTGTGTATGTTTTCCCGAATCAAGTACCCATCATTAATTGTGATCGAGGGCAAAATGAACACAGGTGTTTATGAACACAGACCTAAAACGTTATAAACACAATTGAGGTGAATTAATGCTTCAGACCGAATAGCTTATAAACTAGGTCGCAACTGTTCACGTTGCTTCAGAAACAATGGAAACGAATTTCATGTTCAGTGTTTCGTAATGAAGTGGAAATTCTTCTTCGAAGATCAAACGCTGTATTCGTAACAACAGGAAATCCTAGTTCAAAATGGTTCAAATGGTTCTGAGCACTGTGGGGCTTAACATCTGAGGTCATCAGTCCCCTAGAACTTAGAACTACTTAAACCTAACTAATCTAAGGACATCACACACATCCATGCCCCAGGCAGGACTCGAATCTGCGACCGTAGCGGTCGCGCGGTTCCACACTGAAGCGCCTAGAACCGCTCGGCCACACCGGCCGGCAGGAAATCCTAGTCAGTTTTTTAGTAACTTTGAAGCAAATGGCAACGGATGACGAGAGACCTTCAGTCATACAGTACATGTATGCATGACCTAGGCTTTGTTAGTAAACTGTGTGATTTTTGAACATCTGGTAGGCCTTAGAAACCAAAGTTTGCATTCCGTAAGCAAAACAATATTAGCGCAAGGAATAAACACTGAAACAGTTCGAATTTCTTGGGTAAGAATAGTGGTAGGTTTTTCTTGTTTGTCAAAGCGCCCTTTCAAAGTTTAACGGTGTCTACATACCAAAACTTGTGTTGGCGTTCATCACTTTAGCATTATCGCTTCTTGGTCACATTGAAATACGAAATTTTGGACCTGGGGTTACACAGGATGTCCAGAACACGATGCATCGAATTGTTACACTCGTAGCACCCTCTCAGAAGAGCATTTCGGGAGTACGTAAGCTGACAGTTCATTATAAGGCTTTCCTGATGCTACCGCAGGATTTCATGCGTTAGGTGACGTTACCGAGTCTTACCACTATTCTCGAATGGTAGCGGAGTACTTCCCGTCGCAGGCAATATGAGTTATTCGATTATGGTTCTACTGTGATTTCTTTACAAGTCCGGTGTTAAGTGGGACGCAGCCAATAATAATCAAGGAGTGGGGAAAACCAGTTACTTTTGCCGGAGTTCGGACGGGGAACTCACAATCGATATACGCCGTTTTCCTCCGATGAGTTGACTTACGTGCATATAGTACTTGGGACATCTCACTCTTCGTTCATCACAGTTTCAATTGTGCAGGGTTTCCTTAAATTTAAGTGATATTTTAGCATTCGCGATGATGGTGTTACCACCCGCTGTGCTTGGTTTATGCAAAGCGTTTACGTTAGTCAGTTTATTATACGATGCCACTTCTCTTAACTACTTCAATTGCCTGGGTAGCTATATCCGATACTAAATTATGCTTACGGACTGTGTCGATAGTGACAGATGCAGAAGAAGTTGGAACCTTTGTGGAGACAGTAGACAGGCTTTTCAGATTTCGCCCTGCGCTGTTATCGGGTCTGCGACGAGCATTTCAGTGTCGCTTTCGCCAACTGACCTCTATCGCCGCTGTGACTTCCGGTATGTTTGGTCTCATCAGTTCGTCTTTACTCAAAGCTGAATGGTGGGCAGCGACTGGGTCGAGAGGTCGGTGATGAAGCCCCTCCGGTGGACGGAAGACCTACGTGGGAGTGATAATTATGCTTGCCAATGGCTCTCGTCAGTTATGTGAAAGAGGCACTGCTGGCAGCTATTGAACGTATTGGTATCTATCTCGTGCAAGGCGGGGTTCGCGATTTCGTGAATGACGTGAGTAGCCAGTTCCCCAGTGTCGAAAAGTAGAGCAAAAGTTCTCATCCCATCTTCTCTCTGTCACGCTTCTTTCGCTTCTCATTTCTCAATCGCTGTCGCCACTTTTATCTCGTCTCTCCTGACTGGTTGTCTTTTATCACTTCCTCTTTCTGGCCCCCTTTGACCCCTCTACATCGCAGCGACTGCTCATAGTTTTTAAACTGTCTTCCTGTAATTTGTCTTCATTAATGTGTTTGTGATGAACGAATATAAACAGTTTTTCTTTTCTATTTGTCACACTAGTTTCTAAGTATAAACTGAAACATGTTTGACATTAAACGTCCAGATTGCCTGATTTTGTGTAAGAGAGGGGCGTAACGGCTCTAACATTGCCAAGTTAAATAAGAAATTTTGCGATGCATCTTGAAACGTCCCCGTAGAAAAATTTATGAATGACTGTGCTGATAAACCTCTTACATTATTTGCTTTTCAAACAGCTGAGCAAAACTGAACGTACTCAGACATTACTCTCTTTACTTATTCTGATCAACACTAAACTGACACACAATATTTTTAGCGCAACGCAATCTGACTTTTAATAATCCCTAATAAAGAATGGCCCTGACTAACAATAACCTATACCTCTCATGAATCACTTACCTCACAAAAATCTTCGTTACTCAAACTACTGCAATACAGCGAGCGCCAATACTGCCAGCTAAATAAAAGATTCTAACTACTGAAGTCACTAACTACTGATAGGCATAGTTAGCAAATGAAAGATTTTGATAAAGAACAAACAATGTACACTCCTGGAAATGGAAAAAAGAACACATTGACACCGGTGTGTCAGACCCACCATACTTGCTCCGGACACTGCGAGAGGGCTGTACAAGCAATGATCACACGCACGGCACAGCGGACACACCAGGAACCGCGGTGTTGGCCGTCGAATGGCGCTAGCTGCGCAGCATTTGTGCACCGCCGCCGTCAGTGTCAGCCAGTTTGCCGTGGCATACGGAGCTCCATCGCAGTCTTTAACACTGGTAGCATGCCGCGACAGCGTGGACGTGAACCGTATGTGCAGCTGACGGACTTTGAGCGAGGGCGTATAGTGGGCATGCGGGAGGCCGGGTGGACGTACCGCCGAATTGCTCAACACGTGGGGCGTGAGGTCTCCACAGTACATCGATGTTGTCGCCAGTGGTCGGCGGAAGGTGCACGTACCCGTCGACCTGGGACTGGACCGCAGCGACGCACGGATGCACGCCAAGACCGTAGGATCCTACGCAGTGCCGTAGGGGACCGCACCGCCACTTCCCAACAAATTAGGGACACTGTTGCTCCTGGGGTATCGGCGAGGACCATTCGCAACCGTCTCCATGAAGCTGGGCTACGGTCCCGCACACCGTTAGGCCGTCTTCCGCTCACGCCCCAACATCGTGCAGCCCGCCTCCAGTGGTGTCGCGACAGGCGTGAATGGAGGGACGAATGGAGACGTGTCGTCTTCAGCGATGAGAGTCGCTTCTGCCTTGGTGCCAATGATGGTCGTACGCGTGTTTGGCGCCGTGCAGGTGAGCGCCACAATCAGGACTGCATACGACTGAGGCACACAGGGCCAACACCCGGCATCATGGTGTGGGGAGCGATCTCCTACACTGGCCGTACACCACTGGTGATCGTCGAGGGGACACTGAATAGTGCACGGTACATCCAAACCGTCATCGAACCCATCGTTCTACCATTCTTAGACCGGCAAGGGAACTTGCTGTTTCAACAGGACAATGCACGTCCGCATGTATCCCGTGCCACCCAACGTGCTCTAGCAGGTGTAAGTCAACTACCCTGGCCAGGAAGATCTCCGGATCTGTCCCCCATTGAGCATGTTTGGGACTGGATGAAGTGTCGTCTCACGCGGTCTGCACGTCCAGCACGAACGCTGGTCCAACTGAGGCGCCAGGTGGAAATGGCATGGCAAGCCGTTCCACAGGACTACATCCAGCATCTCTACGATCGTCTCCATGGGAGAATAGCAGCCTGCATTGCTGCGAAAGGTGGATATACGCTGTACTAGTGCCGACATTGTGCATGCTCTGTTGCCTGTGTCTATGTGCCTGCAGTTCTGTCAGTGTGATCATGTGATGTATCTGACCCCAGGAATGTGTCAATAAAGTTTCCCCTTCCTGGGACAATGAATTCACGGTGTTCTTATTTCAATTTCCAGGAGTGTATTTACCTTAACAGTGTTCAAAAATCATAATATATATATATCAGCTCATGACATCCAGTCTTACAAATTTACTGTCTCTGATGGACACACGTCCAGATCATCCGCTGTCAAAACTCCGCCATCTCTCTCCCCACATCCACCACTGCTGGCGGCTCACCTCCAACCGCCCAACACCACAATAGCGAATATTACACAATGCTAACCAGCCACAGACTGCACACAGCACAGCCAGTGGTTTTCACACAGAGCGCTACGTGGCGTTACCAATATAAAAACCTAAACAGCCTACTTACAATGTCTTCTGATTTCAGAAGCCATTCTTGGGTACTATGGCTGGCTGACTTAAGAGGTGGTAACGACTACCCAGGCTCGCGATGTGAAAGCACAGCTTGGGATATACAGAGTGATCCATTGATAGTGACCGGGCAAAATATCTCACGAAATAAGCATCAAAACATCAAACGAAACAACTACAAAGAACGAAACGCGTCAAGCTTGAAGGGGGAAACCAGATGACGCTATGGTTGGCCCGCTAGATGGCGCTGCCATAGGTCAAACGGATATCAACAGCGTTTTTTAAATTAGGAACCCCATTATTATTACAATTCGTGTAGTACGTAAAGAAATATGAATGTTTTAGTTGGACCACTTTTTCGCTTTGTGATAGATGGCGCTGTGATAGCCACAAACGTATAAGTACGTGGTATCACGTAACATTCCGCCAGCGCGGACGGTATTTGCTTCGTGATACATTACCCGTGTTAAAATAGACCATTTACCAATTGCGAAAAAGGTCGATATCGTGTTGATGTATGGCTTATAAATCCCTCCAAATCCTTGAACGCCATGCTCTCCGCCTCGCCTATCGCATCCGTCTCCCCTCCCCCACGTGGATCCTGTACGATCTCATCCCCTTCCCCCACCTCATCCGCTTGTCCCACCCATCCTCTCCCACCCCCGCCCGCTGCCGCGCCTGTATTCCCACGTCCCACCCGGTCTCCATCTCTCCACGCTTCTTACCCTCTCCCAAGGTGGCTTCCGCCAGCTCCCTCTCCCTGATGATGTCCTCCTCCCCTCCATCTACTCCTCCAATCAACCTTGATCCCCCTCCCCCTCTTCCTGTGTCCTTTCCTTTTGGCACCCTCCCTCCTTTCTCTTTCCTTTACCCCCATCCCCTCCCTCCACCCCTCTTCCCCCGGGCTTCCCCTCCCCCTTCCTCCCTCCCCCTGTCTCCCATGCCCCTGGCATCTCTGCTCTCCCCTCTCCCACTCCACTTCCTCCTCCTCCTCTCTTGGCAGGTCCCCGGACTCGCACACGCTCAGTGAACATTCGCGCGCCGGAGATCTTCGCCATCAGTGTCTCGTGTGTGTGCCTTCGTTTGTGTTTAGTGTTTGCTCACCGTCATGCCACCACTGTTCACGTGTGCCGTCGCCATTATCCATGTTATGTGCGCCGTGTCAACTAGTGTTAGTGATGTTTCTCGTCCAGCGTGAACGGCTCCATGTTTTTTTGTTTTTTAGTGTCTCCATTTTTTGCCCGCCATTTGGTTGTATTCTCTGTGCCACCTATATGTACTCCTTATTGTCAAACTCAAGGCTGAAGAGCGGCGTACTGTGCTGCTGACAGCCCGCCTTTGTATAAGGTGTTTAAACTCACAATAAAGAAAAAAAAATTGATGTATGGCTATTGTGATCAAAATGCCCAACTGGCGTGTGCTATGTATGCTGCTCGGTATCCTGGACGACATAATCCAAGTGTCCGGACCATTCACCGGGTAGTTACGTTATTTAAGGAAACAGGAAGTGTTCAGTCACATGTGAAACATCAACCACGAGCTGCAACAAATGATGATGCCCAAGTAGGTGTTTTAGTTGCTGTCGCGGCTAATCCGCACATCAGTAGCAGACAAACCGCGCGAGAGTCGGGAATCTCAAAAACGTCGATGTTGAGAATGCTACATCAACATCGATTGCACCCGTACCATATTTCTATGCACCAGGAATTGCATGGCGACGACTTTGAACGTCGTGTACAGTTCTGTCACTGGGCACAAGAGAAATTACGGGACGATGACAGTTTTTCTGCACGCGTTGTATTTAGCGACGAAGCGTCATTCACCAACAGCGGTAACGTAAACCGGCATAATATGCACTTTTGGGTAACGGAAAATCCACGATGGCTGCGACAAGTGGAACATCAGCGACCTTGGCGGGTTAATGTATAGTGCGGCATTATGGGAGGAAGGTTAACTGGCCCCCATTTTATCGATGGCAATCTAAAAGGTGCAATGTATTCTGATTTCCTATGTAATGTTCTACCGATGTAACTACAAAATGTTTTACTGCATAACAGAATGGCGATGTACTTCCAACATGATGGATGTCCGGCACATAGCTCGCGTGCCGTTGAAGCGGTATTGAATAGCATATTTCATGACAGGTGGATTGCTCTCGAAGCACCTTACAATGGCTCGCACGTTCACCAGATCTGACTTCCCCGGATTTCTTTTTGTGGGGAAAGTTGAAGGATATTTGCTATCGTGATCCACCGACAACGCCTGACAACATGCGTCAGCGCATTGTCAATGCATGTGCGAACATTACAGAAGGCGAATTACTCGCTGTTGAGAGAAATGTTGCTACACGTATTGCCAAACGCATTGAGGTTGACGGACATCATTTTGAGCATTTATTGCATTGATGTGGTATTGTAACAGCATGCGTTCACAGACATGATAACTTCATAAAGGTACATGTATCATATGGAACAATCGATATAAAATGTTCAAACGTACCTACGTTCTGTATTTTAATTTAAAAAACCTACCTGTTACCAACTGTTCGTCTAAAATTGTGATCCATATGTTGTGACTATTACAGCGCAGTTGATATCCGTTTGACCTATGGTAGCGCCATCTAGCGAGCCAACCATAGCACCATCTGGTTTCCTCCTTCAAGCTAGACAAGTTTCGTTCTTTGTAGTTTTTTCGTTTGACCCTTATTTCGTGAGATATTTGGCCCGGTCACCATCAATGGACCACCCTCCATAGCAGCGTTTCCAGACTGTATGCAGTCCTCTGTTTCGGATCAGTGTGAATTCTAATACCAGACGCTCCGTCTAATCTGTAACGATCTTTGGCTTAAATTTCTAGACCTGGACTATCAGATGGAGAATTTCAGGGGCTTCCTCTATGTGTCAGATGAGCGCTGCGGCTACTCTGGTAGCAGAGGACACACACGAGGTATTTTAAGTTGGAAAACCACTTCTTTAATGCCGCTAATGGCTTGCCGTAATACATGACAGAGCCAAGAGTGGTCCTATTGTTTTCGTTATAAAGGCGAATGAATACTCTCCATCAGATACTGGAGACAGGCTTTGGCTTCCACAGCAAGGTAGAGTCGGTTACCTTAGCCTTCAGGCACGCTCTTAACTCGTTACCGTCGTGAGTCATACTCGCGGCCTCGGGGGGCAATTGGGACCGGGCGAGGCTGCCGTGGCTCGTCTCCTATGAGTTTCCACTGCGCTCGTGAGACTCTTAAACACTCCAGTGCCTTTCTTACAGGTCTATGACGACGAAAGAGGACTTTCTGCGAATGTTAGCAGACAGTACGTACGTTATGCTAGACAGACTCGGAACAAGCCGGAGTTGTTCCTGCTGAGATGAGTTCAAGGTACTAGTTACTAATTTTATTACGAATTTGTGTCATTTCGTGTTAGATGAACGAAGTGTCCACGATAATGTTATCCGATTTTCCTGAAGTTTACTCTTAGCACCATGTTAAACAAGAGCGTTCAACATTTATTTTCATATCTGTTTGACTTTATGAATAGTGACAGGTTAAAGCCTGTAGCATTTATCAGTGCGTTCAGTTTATTTGCGAATGTTTTTACGAATGTCGACCTTGCGCGCTCGTAACAGATATTCCCTGCAAGTAAGTGAACAAAAGACGCTATGCTGAGTTAAAACTTTCGTATTCCATGCTGCTAATTGCTTCCACTTGCTGATCAGAAAAGCTAGCAACACTAAATGTCATTTGATCTGGTACTTACGTCAAGTGTTCGCTTCGTCTGTTTAAGACTTTCTAGGAAATGTATGATAAGTATTTAATAGTAGAAATAAATCAGTGTCCACCAGATATTTTGAATGCGTGATTTAAATTATCACGTCATCACATAAGTTGAGTTAATTAGTGATGCGCTTCCCTGGATGCATAGTTTTTTGAAGAGCCATCAGCTCCCTTGAATGAAAGTTTATGAAAGAGCCTCTTTCTATTAAAGCCCAAATTTCCTTTCTGCTCTAGTGAATTACTAATGTTGTGGTGTGTAGTGCAACGTTTCGTTATGTGCTGTGTTTTTATTACGATAACACGACACAATTTAGAAACTGCGCTGTGTTTTTACGAGCCCGATGCCAAGTTCATTCAGATTTAATTGAAATCTTTAGAAAACACGCTTAACTCCAGACGGCCATGACGTTGGGCGTGCACATTATAAACTAAAAAAAACTGATGCTTTTCTTTCACTCGTAGTCTAATTTCAGTTAACTCGGTTCCAGATAAAACTGAAAAGTTCAGTCCCGACCGAAGGCCGCTGTTAAAAAACAATAAAATAAAATAAAATAAAATGGACAATACTTTTTGTGGGCGGAATTAGAAAATGTCTTACTTAGACTTCATCGAGAGTTGAATGATATTCATAATGTACTGAAGTGACTTTCCTCCAGATTCAACTTGGATACATTGTGTGGATAATAATCATAATACTTCATGCTTTACTTTTTGTTGCCTTATAGTTTCCAAAAAACTGCTATATTATATTAAATAAGAGCTTTATTCGACAGAGCAGATGTTTATCTTATGAAGTTTCGGGATTGCAGCCGGATTATGTTGACTTCTTACCACAATATTTCGGCTGGCAACATCACCGTGAACTAGCAGTCTCCAGTGGCGGACACTCGCCTGAAGATGGCTAGACGGTTGCCAGCAGAAATATTGTGGCAAGAAGTCGACATGATCCGGCTGCAATCCCCAAACCTCATAGAATACTCAGTACGCCGGAAAAGCTTCAAGAATCACATCACACGTTTGTTACTGCTGTTTTTAATTTCAGGTGCGGCTGAAAGGGCTACTTGTGATTCTGTGGGTTACGTTTAGTGCTGAAGAGAAGGATGCAAAGTCTTACTCGCACACAAGGGAAGCACCGCGAGCATGAAAAGACATACGTGCAAAAGTGTCACACAGTCGACATATACAACAGTTCCGAACAACGATAAAGAGACGATCAGGGACGAGTTTGTGCAAATGTGTGCGTTGGATCTACGGCCGCTCTACATTGTTTAGTAGGAAAGGATTAATCAACCTTTAACAAGGACTAATCGATATTGGCGCCGAGGACGTGACAGTGACAACAAACGAGATTTTGTCTTCTCCGAGAACTGTCTCTCGACACATACAATATATTGCCGATCAAGAGAGAAACGAGATCTTGGCTCAAGTAAAGAAAGCTACTGACCAGAACGAGAGTTCTATGACGTGCAACCTTCGGACTGACAATTATCGCAAAATATATTAACTGAGTATCACATCTAGTATTGTTGCAGACTCTGAGAATAAGTGTGACCTGAGAAACAATATGCCCTCACAGCGTAGTTAGCCGACGTCATAGAAACGAGTAAAAATAATCTTACGGAGTTACATGAAAAATTGTCTGAGATATATCTGTCTCCTCTGGAACTAAAGAAAGTGACATTTGTGACGAATCAAGAACATAAAGAAGGCTCTTAAAAACCACAAACGTCTGCTATGCGCCGTACACTGTTTAAACACATCGTTAAGGTAAATACAGGACGACAAGTTCCTTAATGGAGAATTGCCTGATATTTATGAATCCATCCAGGAAGTGTGTATGACTATAGGATACATGAAACGCTCAAGTTTGCTGACAAGATTAGGAAAAAAAGAAAAAGTTACATCAAGGTGATGAAACGAGATGGAATAGCATCTACATGATGTTGCATTCGTTTCATTCACAAGAGAATTAAATTGAGATTTTGCTGTTGAAAAAAAAGCAGGAAATGATATCCTCGTATGAGCCTGATGGAATGGAGGGCGTAATTAAATTATTTGAACCTTTTAAAGGAGCCACAAATGATTTGGAGCCAATCTCTCATCATAATCCTTGGCGATCTGTTTCCATTCGTCTTTGTTTGGCTCTGGCATGTAAATCGGTTGTAGAGTTTTCCAAATTACCTCGCAACACTCTTTACCTATTTCTCCAATAGTTGAAAATCCAATCCGAAAAGAAAAACCCAATGTTCTGTAAGAATTTCCAGTTGCAAAGTGCCTGTGAACAGGGGAAAAAAACCTATTATTGAGGTATTACTCTTTAAGTTGTCCTTTGGCAACTAGGCGACCAAAAGACAAAGGAGAATAAATGAGTAACTAATAGATAACTAAAGACTAACCTAGAATTCTAAACTAATTTCTCTGTCCTTGGTAATGAATGTAAAGACAATTGGAATAAACTACGGAATGCGTACATCCAGGCTAAACACCGTAGAGCCACAAAATCAGATCAGGCAGAAAAGAGTTTGAGCAAATGGAAATTTGAAGATGAACTGGCTTTTTTTGACCCAACTCTCGTAACAACAAAAGCTCGAGGAAATATGGAAGACATCCCCAATAATGAAGATTATGATGGAACACGGGAAGAGATTGGCTTATGTCCGATTGATGAAACAGACTCACAAGTGATCTCGTCAGAAAGTTCCAAATCCAACCCACCAAGAAACGACCTATTGCAAAGTGCAATCCCTGAAATCCCACAGCCAATGTGACAATTTCCAACAACTTTTACTCAACCTTCAGCGAAGCCCATAAGACCTTATGTTGGAAAAAAACGTTTGTTGTCATCCGTACAAGAAATGGTTACAATTATGAAAGACAACCAACGCGTGCGCTCCCAAGTACTTCTTCAAAGTGCACCCGCTGCATCAAGTAACAACGTGGAAGATGAATGCGAACATTTTTTCCTCAGCATGGCGAAAAATGTGAAAAAATTGCGTTCTGATGAGCAAATCAGAGTGAAGATGGAAGTGAGCAACATTGTTTTGGGGGGCACCGTTGCAAGCTGCACGTGGGAGCTCATTTCAGGCCAACCCTGGTTACCACAATACTCTTATTACAAATCCATCATCATTCCATCAGTCCTCCTCAGCGATCTGAACACAGCTTGGACTGCTCAACGAACTCAACGTTCTCCTACACCTGACAAAAGAAACAGCAAGAAAACTTTACTAATTTGTAATTACTTTTCTAATGTATAACAAAACGCACTTTATTTCCACAAAATCAATAAAAATTCCAAAATGTCACTGATAATTTTTCCCTCCCAGATATATAATAAAATAAAGTGTTAGCACTTACCTCAAGCAAACTGCAAGTCGTATCTCAGCTGGATGCTTTCCCTGAGTTGAGTGGAGCGTTTCTCTATTATCGGACCAACTAAGCTCAGGAGATGGTAGAATTCAGTTTTTGTCATTCTGTAATACCACTTAAACCGCTCTTCGCTGTCTATTAGTTGAGTCATTAAATTTTGGAACTCCCCGAATTCATCTCGCTCCATACTGATAAAATGCGCTTATTCTCTAGACGACCAAATGGATGCAACACGTAGAGGAGCCATTTCTTCTTCTTCTTCTTCTTCTTCCAACATGTCAAAAACACGGAGTGCATTCAAGGTTGCAGGTTCAAACAAACTGTCGGGAAATGCAATGCACACGAAGTAGTTGTTTCGTGTTCACCGGCCACGGTGGCCGAGCGGTTCTAGGCGCTTCAGTCCTGAACCGCGCGTCTGCTACGGTCGCAGGTTCGAATCCTGCCTCGGGCATGGATGTGTGTGATGTCCTTAGGTTAGTTAGGTTTAAGTAGTTCTTAGTTCTAGGGGACTGATGACCACAGATGTTAAGTCCCATAGTGCTGAGAGCCATTTGAACCATTTGAACCTCTTTCTTAGTACCCTCTTGACAATAAGAAGACGCTATGTACAAACGCTTGTGTAATGGATGTAAAAGTAAACCTCTGTTCTCTGTCACAGCAAGACTTCAGTCGTGAGGCGAACGCTGTACACACTTCAGTTTGCCAGCATGCCCCGAAGGATCATTTCCAGCTTAGAAGCTGAGCACATTCTCACGTTACGGCAAGAGGAGTTAGCAGCATGTGAAGTTTCCCACCGAACTGGAGTACACCACAGCCACGTCATTCAAACATACGAGCGCTATCGTGAGACACAGTACATTGAAGACCTGCCTCACAATGATCTTCCCTGGGCAACAAAACCAACTGACGACCATAACCTTCAAATTTGGCTCGTTGGCATCACGAAAAGAATTCAACACAACTTCGTGCTGCCGTTTTGGGGTCAACTGGCTTGCCTGTGTCATCTCAGACAGTACGAAACCGCTTTTGCACGATCAATTTTGGCTCTACTCGTCCATTACGAAGAGAAGTACAAACTCCGAGCAGCGTAAAGGTGAGCACGGCAACACCTGGAATGGAACCCGTATCAGTGGCGTCGGGTTGTCGTCCCCGACGAGTGCAGGATTTGTGTGACGATTTATGATCGTCTTCGAAGAATATGAAGGCGGTCAGATACCATACAGGTCCAAAACATGCAGTAACACGAGTTTCGCAGACAGGTGGGAGACATGTTCAGGGATGTCGGACGGGTTTTATCGCTGTCGAGGTAATATGAAGGCTGTACAGTATCGGCACAGTATCCTCTAACGAGTTTAACCTACATGTGGATGCTGCAAAAGGATAGTAACGACCACATAATACTTCAAGAGTACATCTACATATACATCTACATCTACTTGATTACTCTGCAATTCACATTTAAGTGCTTCGCAGAGGGTTCATCGAACCTCAATCATACTATCTCTCTACCATTCCACTCCCGAACAGCGCGCGGGAAAAACGAACACCTAAACCTTTCTGTTCGGGCTCTGATTTCTCTTATTTCATTTTGATGATCATTCCTACCTATGTAGGTTGCGCTCAACAAAATATTTTCACATTCGGAAGAGAAAGTTGGTGACTGAAATTTCGTAAATAGATCTCGCGGCGACGAAAAACGTCTTTGCTTTAATGACATCCATCCCAACTCGCTTATCATATCTGCCACACTCTCTCCCCTATTACGCGATAATACAAAACGAGCTGCCCTTTTTTGCACCCTTTCGATGTCCTCCGTCAATCCCACCTGGTAAGGATCCCACACCGCGCAGCAATATTCCAACAGAGGACGAACGAGTGTAGTGTAAGCTGTCTCTTTAGTGGAATTGTTGCATCTTCTAAGTGTCCTGCCAATGAAACGCAACCTTTGGCTCGCCATCCCTACAATATTATCTATGTGGTCTTTCCAACTGAAGCTGTTCGTAATTTTAACAACCAGGTACTTAGTTGAATTGACAGCCTTGAGAATTGTACTATTTATCGAGTAATCGAATTCCAACGGATTTGGAACTCATGTGCATCAACTTTTCGTTATTTAGCGTCAACTGCCACCTGCCACAACATACAGCAATCTTTTCTAAACGCTTTACAACTGATACTGGTCTTCGGATGACCTTACTAGACGGTAAATTACAGCATCGTCTGCGAACAACCTAAGAGAACTGCTCAGATTGTCACCCAGATCATTTATATAGATCAGGAACAGCAGAGGTCCCAGGACGCTTCCCTGGGGAACACCTGATATCACTTCAGTTTTATTCGATGATTTGCCGTCTATTACTACGAACTGCGACCTTCCTGACAGGAAATCACGAATCCAGTCGCACAACTGAGACGATACCCCATAGGCCCGCAGCTTGATTAGAAGTCGCTTGTGAGGAACGGTGTTAAGCCGGCCGCAGTGGTCGAGCGGTTCTAGGCGCTACAGTCTGGAACCGCGCAGCCACTACGGTCGCAGGTTCGAATCCTGCCTCGGGCATGGATGTGTGTGATGTCCTTAGGTTAATTAGGTTTAAGTAGTTCTAAGTTCTAGGGGACTGATGACCTCAGATGTTAAGTCCCATAGTGCTCAAAGCCATTTGAACCATGCTGATTACGTATCAATAGATCGTTCCCTTCGAGGTGATTCATAATGTTTGAATACAATATATGCTCCAAAACCGTACTGCAAACCGACGTTAATGATATAGGTCTGTAGTTCGATGGATTACTCCTACTAGCCTTCTTAAACACTGGTGCGACTTGCGCAATTTTCCAATTTGTAGGTACAGATCTATCGGTGAGCGAGCGATTGTATATGATTGCTAAGTAGGGAGCTATTGTGTCAGCGTAATCTGAAAAGAACCTAATCGGTATACAATCTGGACCTGAAGACTTGCCCGTATCAAGCGATTTGAGTTGCTTCGCAACCCCTAAGGTATCTACTTCTAAGAAACTCATGGTAGCTGCTGTTCGTGTTTCAAATTCTGGAATTTTCCATTCGTCTTCCCTGGTGAAGGAATTTCGGAAAACTGCGTTCAATAACTCCGCTTTAGTGGCACAGTCGTCGGTAACAGTACCATCGGCACTGCGCAGCGAAGGTATTGACTGCGTCTTGCCGCTTGTGTACTTCACATACGACCAGAATTTCTTCGGATTTTCTACCAAATTTCGAGAAAATGTTTCGTTGTGGAACCTATTAAAGGCATCTCGCATTGTAGTCCGTGCCAAATTTCGCGCGTCTGTAAATCCAGTTGAAAGCTGGAACATGTAGCAGCAAAGTCTTAAATTCCGACTGGAATACAGTCGCGAAGACAAAGGCTATAGTATAGCGTTTCTGGCACCTATTGACATTAAGAATCGAAATAGTGGACTGGTCCATTGAAAGGCTGGAAAACGTCTTGTGATAATTCCTCGATTGTGTAAGAGCGGGAAATCTTTAATCTACCAACTATACACTGAGAGATGCACCCTGTTATAATGGAAGAAAGGTACAAAGATATTTGTGATGTTATAATAAACTTAAGTAGTTATGAATGGTCGTTTCTGGGTCCAGACTGGCTATAACCGGTTTATTATCACTAGATAAGATAAGGATATCCGGTATCAGGTTATCCATTCGGGTTCCTTGGTTCCCCCACTCCCTCTCCCCCGGGGAGCCACTGTGAATTGATCTAGGTCACCCAGCCAATTGCGCTAGTTATAATCAAGGTCATGATGTACCTCTGCAGTCGTCACGGGACATAAAAACGGCGGGAACGCCTCTTAGCCAATGAGGATCGAACACTCTCCCTCCCCCCCCCCTCCCTATCTTTTATACCTAGCTCAACACTGTGTGGACCTCTTCATACGAGATCTGAACATCATGGTGGAGAGGTGCAAGTTTGTTATAAACAATAGCAAGAATTTTCTCAACGTAGCTCAACTGCATGAGCCTAGTCAAGTGTACTCTGTAGTGAAAGAGTTTGTCAATGAACCATAAGTTATTTTTGTATGATTTTTATTATCTAAAATCATTTCTATTAATAATTTGTTCTTTTATTTACAATTGGTTTTTGATTTTATATGAGACACTGTTTTTCTTATACACAATAACTCTGTACAGTTCTTGGTTTTGTATACACTGACATTTTTATTGCTTACATGTACATTAGTTTTATTTGCAAAATTATTTTTTTCTGATGATTGTGAGATACATTTATTTACGCTAACTCTAGCAGAAGTTAAATACGTTTCACATTTTGTTTCTATACACACTTTTATGCAATCTTTACGTCTGTTTTCTGATTGGTTTTTTTAATATTAACAGTTCTTTTCCTTTTCTGATCATTCTATTAATATTTCCTTATCAGGTCTTTCCATTTACAATATATACAGTTCTTTCACTACATCCAATATTTAAACAATGATTTCTATTGGAAACGGAGGCTAGCAGTAGCAAGTGAAGAAAAAACCATACACACGTACCCACATATTATTACATATATTTTTTTTTTTTACAAGCACACGTATTGTCGAGGCAATATATACGCAGACACAGTGTGCAGTGAGACTCTCTCTCTCTCTCTCTCTCTCTCTCTCTCTCTCTCTCTCTCTCTCTCTCACACACACACACACACACACACACACACACACACACACACACACACCTATGACAATCGGCTCATCAAACTATTCCACGCATGTGCATCAACTATTTACAAAACCACACACTCAATCGCTCCAATGAATAGTGTGAGTACCGGAGGGTCTCGATCCCGTCCCCATAGATGGACCGTTTATCGTGATGACGGGACAGCTCTAATTTCAGTTGCAGTCGCATGGCCCTGCGATATAAAGATTACCTGGTGCATCATGTATAGAGCTGCATCAACGCCCTCGAGAAGGTATCTCTTGTAATCTTCGATCGTGAAACCCTTTGAGCCCTGACGATGAATACCCTTAGCCCGACTCTGGGTCGCATCTTCACCTATTCTATACAGTAGGCGTACATCTTGGATCTGAGACCCATAAACTCCACAATCTAGGAGCCATTCTCCTCGTCTTTTAACAAGTCGATAACCTTCTTGATCTTAGGTGTTATCGCAAAAGGATTACCGGCCGCACAGTCGGACGTGTTGAGTTGTTCTGCTCATGGTCGTCTTCTTCTTCCAGCTCATCAATTCCCAGGGTGTGTAGATGAATCGGATAATCGGGGTTCTGCCTCTCGAATTTAGGAATATCCCCGAGTTTTACTGAGAATTCGATGTTTTGAACCTTATAATGCCCACAGACATCAGATGCTTTGTATCTTCTCTATCGCTAGCCAGAAGGTACCATGCAAAGCAAAATACATCCCCCTTAGCAGTGTTCTGGACATAGAAGCATACATGTTTAGCGACAATATCTTCCGGAAGTGTTATGTAATTGGACGCCTCATTAAGTGAATCGTAAACATGTGAGTACAATTCAATGAGGAGTACACGACTGAGTGCCTTACCGGACACCCTTCCCCGCATTACCCAGTACGACGCTCTCACTAAAAGTTACGAATCATTCAGCGATCGACTCATCCTGCGACAGTCTTTCCCAAATTTGGACAATGTTCCTCTCCTCAACAACGCCCTCCTTTTTTTCCTTTAGGTGGAGGTGTCTGAGCTCATAGTACAGAACTGCCTCGTACTTAATAGCGGGATACCGCGGGTCGTTGTGTCATTGACGTATCTTTGATGGGCTCCCCTTCCAAAACAGCTTCACATGCATTAAGGAAGGCGGCAGGATATCGGTAGCCAGCGTTCGAATTATCATTTGGGCAAGAGTAATGCGGCACCCAAATGCACCAGCGATCACTGAATAGTCCAGTGCGGCTGTAGGACTCACCTGGCAATCCTTAGCACGGGTGGGGTGCTGCTATTGCTACACCCAACGCAGTGTCGCAGCGATCTCCGTTGGTGACGCTCGCGAGACGGGCCAGGGCTCGGCCCGTGGTAAACGAACGAGAGTTGTCATCTCGTGCCACGGACTGACCTGGAACGTCGACGGCCAGAGCTGCATCTCAGTTTTCGATGGCGTCGTGTGCTGCTGTTGCATCATGGTCGGTCCATGGTACATCGTCGCAGACGTCGACGGGGCCGGTTGCTGCTACTGTTGCTTCAAGATCAGCGGTGGACACATCATGGCTAGCTGCTGGTACATCGTAGATGGTGTAATTGCTGCAGGAGGGGCAAGGGCGCCACCCAGCATCACCTCACCTGCACAGACAGGAGGAGGAACAAAATTAAGTACCACGTATAATTAAGAAAAATAAATGTGTGTAGGTATCTAAAGTTTTTGAAGTTACTTTAAACATTAGTCAGCGGACTGGGCTGCATTGTGCGCGGCGGTGGGTACATCAATAGCTGCTGCTGGTATGTCATTGGTGACAATGAGTAATGCCATGAGCCAAGCTGCACGACACGCTGTGGATGCATCCACTTTCCTGACTGCAGCTGCTGCATGGCTAGCTTTGCATACAGACGTTTTTGTAGGTGTCTGCACCATCATTGACAGGGTTAGTGCCGGCCTCGGTGGCCGTGCGGTTCTAGGCGCTTCAGTCCGGAGCCGCGTGACTGTCACGGTCGCAGGTTCGAGTCCTGCCTCGGGCATGGATGTGTGTGATGTCCTTGGGTTAGTTAGGTTTAAGTAGTTCTAAGTTCTAGGGGACTGATGACCTCAGATGTTAAGTCCCATAGTGCTCAGAGCCATTTGAACCATTTTGACAGGGTTAGTACAACCCCCCACCCAGCTTATCACCTGCACAGACAGGAGGAGGAACAAAATTAAGTATCACGAATAATTTAGAAAAATCAAGTTCGTAGGGATATATAGTTTTTCTACTTACATTCAAAATTAGTCAGTGTGCTGGTCTGCATCATCTTGGATGGCGGAGCAGGCAGCAATAACGGAGGTGGCATTCTGGGCTGCTGCACCTCAGATCGTGGCTGCATCATCGTGGACGGGGCTGCAAGTTCACCACCCGGCATCTCCTCATGATATTCAGCGCAGACAGATGAAGGAACAGTATTATCAAGCATAATTAAATGTATATGTAGACACACACTGCGTTTCTACTAATGTTCAAAATTAGCTTCCTCTGAATGGGGCAGTGGGATCTTATTGGCCGTTATCTCCAGCAAAAGCCAGTCAATCGCAACCTGCTCATCGAGTACATCTACAAACAAACGTCACGTTAGTAATACATACACGCAATTATGTTAGAAGAAGAAAACGAAGAAGAAGAAGAAGAATTACTACTCACTAATTGGGTCCTCGATGGTCGTCATCATGCGCCAAGAGGTGATGTTGCAGAAAGGGGTCAATACATCCACTTGTGACTCATTAGCGAGTGTACCTACAAGAAGGTAACAACACTTAGTTACGAAATTGTAGCATGCTGCAGGTGACAAACAGGTCAGCTATTTGTCTTATAATCGAAACAAATGGTTGTAGCTTCGCTTTAAGTTGCATTGAGAAGTATCTATTTTTAATTTTTTATTTTTCGATGGTGACTAGTTTCGGACACCTGAGTCGATTATCACATAATCCTACAAAGAAGACGATAGTTGACATGTCGGTGTTATACAAACGAGGCACATATTCGTAACACAATTATAGTATACTAATATAAGTGTGAGGTATACAAATTTGTCATGGTTCTACTATACAAGTTGCCTTACCAGTTAGATACCGTGCTGAAGTGTGAGAAAAACGGGCGATAGCCCATGTACGGAAACTGCACTTGCAGTAATCAAAGCGGTATATGGCCGACTTAACAACAGCAAATTGCACCACACTGGACGGACATCAGCGAACTGGTTTGCAGAGACACCAGTGGTTACCAGGTAAACTCTAGAGGCCGCTGACAACGGCGAGCGTCGAATATAAAATGTTTGCAGACTAAACAATACATTACTTTTCGTTTTATTAACTTAACATATGTTTTAAAAGCCTATATTGCCAACAACTCTTTTTTTCTCCTAAGACCACTCATTGATCACCAATGGCTCGAATTATACCAAACTGCTGTGTGTCACGTCATTTATTGACGTCACCTTGAGAACAAACTGTAGTTGCATGAGTCACGCTCAGTAGTTACACTGTTAGCGCTACACATAATGTGTCCAGTCCCTAAAAAATTACATGTCTGAGCGTAGCTCATACAACTGCAGCGTTTTCTGGAAGTGACGCCATGTAATGACGCAAGGCAGAGCTTTTTGGTGTAATTCGCCCCACTGCAGACCAATGAAAAAACTGAACTAAAACATAATTCCACCCTGAACAGGCCATGAAGGCCAAAGGGTACTGACCGGCCGCCGTGTCATCCTTAGACCATATGCATCATTATCGGATGCGGATATGGAGGGGCATGTGGTCAACACACCGCTCTCCCGGCCGAATGTCAGTTTCCGAGACCGGAGCCGATACTTATCAATCAAATAGATCCTCAGTTTGCCTCACAAGGGCTGAGTGCATCCCGCTTGCCAACAGCGCTCGGCAGACCGGATGGTCACCCATCCCAACAGCGCTTAACTTAGGTGATCTGACGGGAACTGGTGTTACCACTGCGGCAAGGCCGTTGGCCCTGCAGACAAATGAGTGGTCTTAAAAAATAGAATTTTTGGCATTTTAGTATTTTTAAATCTATATGAAGTTAAAGTAAAAATAATGTACTGTTTAGTCAAAAAACATTTTATCTTCGACGCGCGCCGCTGTCAGCGGCCTCTAGAATTTACTTGGTGACCATTTGCGTCTCTGCGCACCAGTTCTCGAATATCCGTCCTATGTGCTGCAATTTTCTGTTATTAAGTCGGCCATATACCGCCTTGATCACTGCAGGGGCAGTTTCTGCACATGAGCTATCGCCTATTTTTCTCACACTTGCACCGCGGCCGGCCGGTGTAGCCGTGCGGTTCTAGGCGCTTCAGTCTGGAACCGCGTGACCGCAACGTCGCAGGTTCGAATCCTGCCTCGCGCATGGATGTGTGTGATGTCCTTAGGTTAGTTAGGGTTAAGTAGTTCTAAGTTCTAGGGGACTGATGACCACAGATGTTAAGTCCCATAGTGCTCAGATCCATTTTGAGCCTTACACCGCGATATGTAACTAGTAAGGCAACTTTTATAACAGAACCATAATAAATTTGTATACCTTACACGTATATCGGTGTACTATAATTGTATTATGAATGTATGCCTCGTTTGTATAAGATTGACATGTCAACTGTAATCTTGTTTGTAGGAAGGTTTGAAAATGGACACAAGTGTCCAAAACTAGTCACGAGGTGGTGTCGCCGCTATCAAGCGAGCCCCACCCACACAAATAGATAACTTCAACTAGCAGCAACTTACCCCGGCCAGGAGCAGGCAGCTATCTGAAACCCACACGTCGTCAGAGCCGTACGCCGAACACAATGGTCTTGCCTCTCGGTAGTGACACGTGCTCCTTCGGAGCTCTGTCTTCTTGAGACCGTACATTTTCGTGACCACCGCTGCCAGCAATCATTTACAGTGTCTACATTCCTGCGAAGTCTTCCTACAGTGCTGCAGAAGGACCATCCAGCTTCTCGTAGCTCTATTGCACCACCTCGTTCAAAGTCGGTGAGGTACTGATAATGGCCTCTTTGTCGCCTTAAAAGCAGTCTTGACTAACATCACCTCACCACGTCAAATCTCAATGGTAACTAACGTTCACGACCGTTGTAGTGAGTATTTAAAGTAAACTTGATTTGCATCCTCGTAGTGGCGCTACTAACTCCACTCTTATGCGGCTGGCGCGAAATCTGAATAGTTAGGGTTAAGTAGTTCTAAGTTCTAGGGGACTGATGACCACAGATGTTAAGTCCCATAGTGCTCAGATCCATTTTGAGCCTTACACCGCGATATGTAACTAGTAAGGCAACTTTTATAACAGAACCATAACAGCTATCTGAAACCCACGCCTACCAACTTTCGTTTGTGTCACACAACTACTTTTTGGTGTTGCGATTTCTTTGCCGCCAGTGTATATTTATACAGGGTGGACCATTGATCATGACCGGGCCAAATATCTCACTCTATAAGCGCCAGACGAAGAAACTACAAAGAACGAAACTTGTCTAGCTTGAAGGGGGAAACCAGATGGCACTATGGTTGGCCCGCTAGATGGCGCTGCCATAGGTCAAACAGATATCAACTGTGTTTTTTTAAATAGGAACCCCCATTTTTTCATTACATATTCGTGTAGTACGTAAAGAAATATGAATGCTTTAGTTGGACCACTTTTTTCGCTTTGTGCTTGATGGCGCTGTAATAGTCACAAACATATGGTTCACAATTTTAGACGAATAGTTGGTAACAGGCAGGTTTTTTTAAATTAAAATACAGGACTTAGGTACGTTTGAACATTTTATTTCGGTTGCTCCAATGTGATACATGTAGCTTTGTGAACTTATCATTTCTGAGAACGGATGCTGTTACAGCGTGATTACCTGTAAATACAACATTAATGCAATAAATGCTCAAAATGATGTCCGTCAACCTCAATGCGTTTGGCAATACGTCTAACGACATTCCTCTCAACAGCGAGTAGTTCACCTTCCGTAGTGTTCGCACATGCACTGACAATGCGCTGACGCATGTTTTCAGGCGTTGTCGGTGGATCACGATAGCAAATATCCCTCAACTTTCCCCACAGAAAGAAATCCGGGGACGTTAGATCTGGTGAACGTGCGGGCCATGGGATGGTTCTTCGACGACCAATCCAACTGTCATGAAATATGCTATTCAATACCGCTTCAACCGCACGCGAACTATGTGCCGGACATCCATCATGTTGGAAGTACATCGCCACTCTGTCATGCAGTGAAACATCTTGTAGTAACATCGGTAGAACATTACGTAGGAAATCAGCAAACATTGCACCATTTAGATTGGCATCGATAAAATGAGGGCCAATTATCCTTCCTCTCACAGTGCCGCACCATACATTAACCCTCCAAGGTCGCTGATGTTCCACTTGTCGCAGCCATCGTGGATTTTCCGCTGCCCGTTAGTGCATATTATGCCGGTTTACGTTACCGCTGTCGGTGAATGACGCTTCGTCGCTAAATAGAACGCGTGCAAAAAATCTGTCATCGTCCCGTAATTTCTCTTGTGTCCTGTGACAGAACTGTACACGACGTTCAAAGTCGTCGCCATGCAATTCCTGGTGCATAGAAATATGGTACGGGTGCAACCGTTGTTGATGTACCATTCTGAACACCGACGTTTTTGAGATTCCCGATTCTCGCGCAATTTGTCTGCTACTGATGTGCGGATTAGCCGCGACAGCAGCTAAAACACCTACTTGGGCATCATCATTTGTTGCAGGTTGTGATGACGTTTCACCTGTGGCTGAACACTTCCTGTTTCCTTAAATAACGTAACTATCCGGCGAACGGTCCGGACACTTGGATGATGTCGTCCAGGATACCGATCAGCATACATAGCACACGCCCGTTGGGCACTTTGATCACAATAGCTATACATCAACACGATATCGACCTTTTCAGTAATTGGTAAACGGTCCATTTTAAAACGGGTAATGTATCACGAAGCAAATACCGTCCGCACTGGCGGAATGTTACGTGATACCAGGTACTTCTACGTTTGTGACTATTACAGCGCCATCTATCACAAAGCGAAAAAAGTGGTCCAACTAAGACGTTCATATTTCTTTACGTGCTACACGAATACGTAATAAAAAATGGGGTTTCCTAATTTAAAAAACACAGTTGACATCCGTTTGACCTATGGCAGCGCCATCTAGCGGGCCAACCATAACGCCATCTGGTTTCCCCTTCAAGATAGACGAGTTTCGTTCTTTGTAGTTTTTTCGTTTGATGTTTATTTCGTGAGATATTTGGCCCGGTCACTATCAATGGACCACCCTGTATATGATACATACATTGAAGAAACATATAGCCTGTGTCCATCCAAATATTCATTACACTATCGCGTAAAAACTTGAATTAAATCAGCCAAGCACTTTCCGACATTTTTTGTAACAACGTTAAACAACGACCTGTCTTTACACTGGGTGTTTCCCCTATAAGTCTTCAGGAGCATTTTCTCTGCTGTGTCAGCAGATATTTGTAATTTCATTCTGACAATGTGTAGCTTGAATGAGCCCAAACAAATGCTGCTCATTAAGTCTCTCATGCGACGGCCAGGCCGGCCGGGGTGACGAACGGTTCTAGGCGCTACAGTCTGGAACCGCACGACCGCTACGGTCGCAGGTTCGAATCCTGCCTCGGGCATGGATGTGTGTGACGTCCTTAGGTTAGTTAGGTTTAAGTAGTTCTAAGTACTAGGGTACTGATGACCTCAGATGTTAAGTCTCATAGTGCTCAGAGGCATTTTTTGCGACGGCCAGTTTAGACGGAAAGCTTCGGTTTGTTTTCCAATTCAAAAAAAAATGGTTTTTAAATCATAATTTTACGTGCCCATTCGACAGGGCTGCCCCAAGTTAGTCTAATGTGGTATTCGTTTTACTGATGTGTATTAACAGGGACACTGAAACACGAAGAATAACCTAGAACTGCAGCAGCGATGCTGCAGGGCGGTAGCAGTCACCGCGAACTAGTGTGGTGCTGTCACTCTGGAGTACTCATTATGCTTCGTCTTATCGCGCTAGACTAATCTGTGACCTCTCTGTGGAACAGGCACGTAAAATTTCCATTTCAAAATCATTTTCTTTCCGATGGGAAACCAACCGACGCTTTCCGTCGACGTTGGGCGTCGTATGAAATACGCGTTGAACAGTGTTCGTTTAGGCTGACTCCAGCTACATTTCGCAAAATCGAAACTGCAAATACCTGTTAAAACACCACAGATAATTCGCCTGACGACTTAACTGAGACACGCTGCATAAACTTGACATTCCTTGTGAAAAGTGACAACTAATACTACGTCTTGAATTTTTGGGTGAAGTTTAACCGAAAATTTTAAAACATTTCTAGAATCTGGTAGAAGACGTCATTCAGCCGGCCGAAGTGGCCGTGCGGTTAAAGGCGCTGCAGTCTGGAACCGCAAGACCGCTACGGTCGCAGGTTCGAATCCTGCCTCGGGCATGGATGTTTGTGATGTCCTTAGGTTAGTTAGGTTTAACTAGTTCTAAGTTCTAGGGGACTAATGACCTCAGCAGTTGAGTCCCATAGTGCTCAGAGCCATTTGAACCATTTTTTTGAAGACGTCATTCATTCATTACTTCATTCATTACCATTTTATGGACTTCATTCAACCACTATAGCCAACTTTATACAAACAATTTTTCAGTTTCCTGTCAGCCCAGCACTTCTTCATTCTCTCGGATCTCATCCTTCTTTCCTCATCGGAAATCACCCTTCCTATTGTCTGTTTGTTGATTCTCGTTTGCAGTCTGGTTTGTTTGTCTGTGAGTTTCTTGATTTTGTCAGTTTTGTTCCTTAGGTCTTCCAATGTAATCTGTAGCTCATCCATATCTTCCTTGATTTCTGTAATCCACTTAATGTCGCACTTACTATTCCACAATTTTTCTGTTATTCTCCTGAGGATCCTGTTCTCTGGTGTTCTGATTAGATGTCCGAAAAATGAAATGCGTTTCTTCCTGATTGTCCTCATTACCAATTCTATTTCCTTGTAGACTGCCGGCCGGAGTGGCCGTGCGGTTCTAGGCTCTACAGTCTGGAACCGAGCGACCGCTACGGTCGCAGGTTCGAATCCTGCCTCGGGAATGGATGTGTGTGATGTCCTTAGGCTAGTTAGGTTTAATTAGTTCTAAGTTCTAGGCGACTGAAGTTAAGTCGCATAGTGCTCAGAGCCATTTTGAGCCTTGTAGACAGTTTCATTTGTAGCTACTCTCCAGTGTCCATCTTTCTGGTACTATTTGTTAATGCACGTTCTGATGATTCTTCTCTCTACTTTGAGTATTTTGTGCAGTGTTAGTTGTTTTGAAGATGGTTTCAAATGGCTCTAAGCACTATGGGACTTAACATCTGAGGTCATCATTCCCCTAGACCTAGAACTTCTTAAACTTAACTAACCTAAGGACATCACACACATCTATGCCCGAGGCAGGATTCGAACCTACGACCGTAGCGGCTGCGCGGTTCCAGACTGAAGGGCCTAGAACTGCTCGGTCACAGCGGTCGGCAAGATGGTTTCACTTGCGTATGTTATTTCTGATTGAGTAGCTGTTCTGTAATGTTTTAATTTTGTTGCTATTGACAGGCTCTTTTTGTTGTAGGTGTTCTTGGTGATATATTGTGCTCTAGTCGATTTGTTTTTCTGTTATGCTATGTTGGCTTTTCCTTGAGGTTATATGTTATGATTTCTCCCAGATATTTAAATTTATGTAAAATTTTGATTTCTTGATTTCTTATGGCAATTTTGTCATTAAAAACAACAAACATTTTTTCAGAATTGTAAAATGCAAAGTAACTGACTAGATTACAATAATTTAGAAAGATGGACATAAACTATCAGCCCCAACACCCTGCCACCCTCGAATTGCGAAGGTTAATTACTGCTTCCCTACAGTCATTGTTAAACTGTCGACCACCGTTGCTACAACGGTGACTATCGCTGTGTAGATACACCGATGTTTTGCAATGTCTCCTTGGGCTTACGAAAACCGAGGGATTATATAGTCGATATGATAGAGATTTTCGTGCGTAATCACCACCACCACCCTTAGAGAAATGGAAAATGGTAGCAGGCAATACGCAGGTGACTTTTTTAACTTGAAGAGCTGTCTATTGCGTAGCTTGAGAAAGAATCACGAAAGTAAGCATCACAGAAATCTATACTAGGGTAACATTATGCACTAATTCCACGAATGAGCAGTAACCTCAATTCGGTCCTTTTTCTTGCTTTGTTCTTCGCTTACTACCAGCATAGGATAATACATGAGGTTTTCACTCTCTACAAAACGTGCGTTCAATACGATATGGATACCGGTAGTCAAAGTTTCTCACAAAAAGTTGGGACACAATCGAAAAGTTTATGCCTACGCTAAAACTAGTTCTAAAGCTGTTCTCACTTATGCTGAATAATAGGCAGTTTAACAAAGCTGATATCTGATCGAGCTTCGTGACACAAAACGAAAATGATTACCCCGCCACGCAGAAATGACACAGGTGGTCTGGTACAGTGGTAAGACACTGGAGGACACTGGTTCGAGACCCCAAACGGTCATCCAAGTTTAGGTTTTCCATAATTATGCCATAATCAATTAAGGTGAATGCCGGGATGATTCCTTCAAAAGGACACGACCCATCTCCTTCCCTACCTTTCTCCATAACCGAGCTTGCTCTCCGTAGGTCTCTAATGAACTCGACCGTTGACCGGATGTTAAACCTAATCCTTCGTTTTTCACGGAGTAATGGCGTTACTGAGACCTTACCTTTGACTCTATTAAGTGTGGAAACTTCCAAACCTAGTTTAACGCAAATTCTCGGACGCACTACGCCATTTTCAGTGGCTTCTGCTTTCTTAACTAATGTAACAAAACTGATATTAAAATTATGAATGAAAAAACACACGACACAGGTGTAGTATTCTACAATATTATCTTACAGACAGATTTTCGGCTATTACGATAGCGTCAGGTACAAGGATAAATATGTATGATTGTGAAATTTTTGTTTACTTACAGATTTTGAAATAATGGAGCTAGAGAATATCTCAGTTGGTTCCAAAGAGAGCAGTTATTAATGTTTTATTTAGGACGAAAAAGAAATTGAATATTTCAGCAAATATGCGATGTGGAAATACACTGAAGCGCCAAAGAAACTGGTACTTTCATGCGTATTCAAATACAGAGATACGTAAACAGGCAGAGTACGGCACTGCGGTCAGCAACGCCTGTATAAGACAACAAGTGTGCGGCGCAGTCGTTTGATCGGTTACTGTTGCTACAGCGGCAGGTTTTCAAGATTTAAGTGAGTTTGAACGTAGTGTTATAGTCGGTGCACGAGCAATGGGACACAGCATCTCCGAGGTAGGGATGAAGTGGGGATTTTCCCGTACGACCATTTCACGAGTGTATCGTATCAGGAATCCGGTAAAACATCAAAACTCCGACACCGCTGCAGCCGGAAAAAGATCTTGTAAGAACGGGACCAACGACCAGTAAAGAGAATCGTTCAACGTAACAGAAATTGCTGCACATTTCAATGCTGGGCCATTAACACGTATCAGCTTGCGAACCATTTAACGAAACATAATCGATATGAGCTTTCGGAACCGAAGGCCCACTCCTGTGCCCTTGATGACCGCACGACACAAAGCTTTACGTCAACATCGGCATTGGACTGTTGATGACTGGTCGGACGAGTCTAGAGTCAGATTATATCGAGCGAATGGATGTGTAAGGGTATGGAGACAACCTCATGAATCCATGGACCCTGCATGTCAGTAGGGGACTGTTGAAGCTGGTGAAGGCTCTGTAATGGTGTGGGGCGTGTGCAGTTTGAATGATATGGGACCCCTGATACGCCTAGATAAAGCTCTGACAGGTGACACGAATGTAAGCATTCCGTCTGACCACCTGCATCCATTCATGTCCATTGTGCATTCCGATGGACTTGAAATTCCAGCAGGACAAAGCAACACCCCACATGTCCAGAATTGCTGCAGAATGGCTCCAGGAGCACTTTTCTGAGGTTAAACGCTTCCGCTGGCCACCAAGTTACCCAGACATGAACATTATTCAGCATATCTGGGATGCCTTGCAACGTGCTGTTCAGATGAGATTTCCACCCCCATGTACTCTTACTGATTTATGGACAACCCTGCAGGATTCATGGGGTCTGTTCGCTCCAGCACTACGTCAGACGTTAGTCGAGTCAATGCCACGTCGTGTTACGGCACTTCTGCGTCCTCGAGGGGGCCATACACGATACTTGGCAGGTGTACGAGTTTCTTTGATTGTTCAGTGTATTTAGGTTAGTTAAAATATGACACATTAAATAACGAACTACATGACAAATTACAGTTGTTCAGAGATGATTAGTAATTTAAACAATATACAGTAAAATTTGGTGGCATGTCCAAGGGGATGATTGAACAAGATAATGTCCTTCAAAGATCTAATAAATGAGAATAAATAAGCAAATGAAACAGCAGATAAAAAAAAAATACAAAGTAAAATTTTAACAGTTCGAGTGAAGTATAGAATGTGAAATAAAGGAAAGAAGCGGGCATGTTATTCCCTTGGATATTTCACCAACACATACAACCACAGACTGTATATAATACGCATTACCTCTTATCATGCAAACGTACACAAATGTGCATATTTTCGATCTTTTATAAGTAATAAAGTATTCGTTGACTAAAGGAAATATGACATGTTAATTCAAGATACTAAGAAGAATGCGAAAATTACAGTTTGTAAGAAAAAAGTACACAAAAATGAGGAGAAAGTAAAAAACAGCATTACGTTAACAAGGACAGATTGTAGCAGTGATACATAATTCACTGTCATACAATGTTGGGGAAAAATTTCATATAAAATGAAACTTAAACTACAGAAAACCAACCTAAAAATAGGATTAAGAACTCAAAACACAGTGCAGTCACAAATCAGTCGTAAAATAGAACAATCCTGTAAATTTACACCTTTCGGAGTTTTTAGGTTAAAATGCGACAACTGTGAGAGAATTTGCACAGGGCAACGTGGAGGAAATTTCAAAACAAGTTTTAAAGAATATCTGAACCTAACTGGCGCTGGCCTACCCTCATTTAGAACGAACTTAAAAGAACAACACCACACGGCCAGTGACATGACACACTTCCTATCAGTCCTACATATTTTCGAGAAAGGCAGCGTACTAAACATTTTGAAGAAATAGATATTTTCACATACTCATTGAAACATCCTAACGATATTTTAAATGATGAGTCCGATCTACAAAAAGCAAAAAGACTTCGAAAATTTCGCTTGTGTTCTTTAATGACAACACGTTTCTTTTATCTGCTAACAGATATAATACGAATTAGAAACAGCAGTATGTATTTTATACAATGTGTAACAAAAAAATATTTCCATGTGCAGCAATTGCAAAAGAAAAATGCATATAATTATATTTTCGTAGCCAATTCCTTATTCTTGTAATGTTACGCGCAGGTTGGCGAGCTAAGCGGCCGCCTAGAATTCGTATGAGGTAAGATGAATTTGTTGTACAGCTGAGCGCTGGTGAACAGCCCAGGACCGTCAAAGCGCCGCGGCTGGTCCAGGGGCATCGACCATTGCAGGCACAAGGCCTTCACCGGAAATGGGGAAAATCCCAGTACGAAGAATTTTGAAGCTTAAGAGAACAGAGAAAGCTCCAAGAACTGGCGGGGTGTGAGA
Organism: Schistocerca serialis cubense; assembly: GCF_023864345.2. NCBI lineage: Eukaryota > Metazoa > Arthropoda > Insecta > Orthoptera > Acrididae > Schistocerca > Schistocerca serialis. The sequence continues at coordinate 88,453,129 of NC_064640.1, read as the reverse complement.
CAAGCTGAAAGATGATTTCTTACAGCTTTTTGAGTTTCGACAATCGCTCACAAACAAATATTAATGAAAATCTGAACTCATCGGTGATTTCAGATAAATGAGGTGCATTCAGTGACGTAAAAATATTTCAGTATCTTTAAAACTGCAGAAGTTAATATCTCACAGCGAATAAACATTTTCGCAATGATCCTCTGAATTAACAACTTTTAATCACTTCATGCGATTTCAACAAAGTATAGTACTGTCTATACCTATCATACCTCAAAGCTACGTCTATTTTATGTATTGATATATTACTCCTTTTATAAACGCAGAAGTTTGTCAGAAAATCGTATTCTCCACATTTTATACACCAAATGGTTACAACATTAGTACCTCATACTTTTTCATACCTGTGTTTTTTTTAACCAACAGTTTGCTATTTTGCCGTAACTTCATTTAAATGTTGATTGCAAGTGATATTAGAAAACTATGCTAAATTTTGAAAGTGGACAGTCGCATTTGTTGGCGGACACAACAAGTGAAAAGAGAACCAAAGCACGCTTCTCACAAGAAGGCATAAACAGTTGTTTAAAAATTATTTGACAACGATCTGTTCTCATTTACATTGAGCACACTTGCGCAACGATGCTACCTTATTTATTTATAACATTTCTTTTATTTAAATATTATTGTTATATATTAATTTAGTGCGGGAAAGTGGTCACGTTGACTCGAATAATGTTTGTAGAGCTTGGGAACCACGAATTTTTGGTGGGGTTGCGCTTCAGTCAATGAGAGCTGGACTGTAGCGGAACGCTGTTGGAGTCAAGTGGAGACTGGGGCTTTTCGGGTGAAGAGCTCAAGTGAGCGATACTAGGCGCTTTCACTCAAGTTCTGGAAGGAGGCAGATCTGCTTGCGGTAACTAGTGGTATTTAATTTCTCAGGGACTTTATATTTCGAGAGGTCTGAATGTGCTCCAGTCCAGGACTTTAACTTTTGCCGCTTGATTTACGGGACTGAGAATAGACAGTATGTGAGTTAGTAGTCTTTGTATCGCGTGTGTTAATTTGTGAATCATCTTGTCGGATTCTGAACTGTTTTGAGCTGATGAATATTTTGTGTACTTCGATTACGGAACGGACTTAGTTTGCGCGTATCTTCGATGACTATTTACTACGTTTTTGCTACCATTCTCGTAAGGCTTGCAACGTAACTTTACTGCATTTGACAAGGGTATTCTTTTATCTGTACTTTAATCGAATATCGTATAACCATTTCCAGTTTGATTGTGATGTCCTTTATTAAAGAAACATTATTCTGCATAATTCTCTGTGACTACATCAATTACAGACATTAGAATAGACCCATTGCTATTAAATTAATCATTTGACTTTTATTTTGTATTTCTGTGTATTTTATTAACTGGCAATTCTAGACAATGCCTGTACTATTTGTCTGCAGGGTCACAGCTACAGGTTATTATTTGCAGTAAATTAGCTGCGAGACATGAAAGCAGACGTCCGCGATCGATCTTGTGACTACATCGATCTATTGTTTTGAAACAGAGTCGTGCATAGGCCAAGTACCTAAAGTATGAGTAACAGCCGGTAGAGGCGCAACTGGTTTGCAGGTTTCGGACGCTGTTAGGAGGAGCAACTACTCAACAGTAACCGTTAGGTACCATCGCAAAATCTCCGAGACTGGCTAAGTTTCACGGAAGCTCGAAATTTAGTGCGGACGTCAATGCGAGATGCTTTTAATAATTTACACAATGATATATTGTCTCAAAATATGGTAGAAAACCCAAAGAGATTCTGGTCGTATGTAAAGTACACCAGTGGCAAAAAACAGTCAATACAGTCACTGCGCGATAGCGATGGAAATGTTACCGATGTTGGTGCCATTAAAGCGGAGTTACTAAATACAGTTTTCCGTAATTCCTTCACGAAAGAAGACTAAGACAATATTCCAGAATTCTAAACCAGAACAGCTGTTAGCATGAGTGACATAAAAGCAGACATCTTAGGTGTTGCGAAACAACTCAAATCACTTAAGAAATGCATGTCTTCCGGTCCAGATGGTATACCAATCAGCTTCCTTTCAGAGTATGCAACACAATAGTGCCTTTCTTAGCGATCATACACAACCGCTCACTTGACGAAAGGTCTGTTCCTAAAGACTGGAAAGTAGCACAGCTCGCATCAATATCCAAGAAAGTAAATAGGAGCAACCCATTGAATTACAGACCCATATCACTGACCTCAATTTGCAGTACGATTTTGGAGCATATACTGTACTCGAACATTGTGAATTACCTTGAAGAAAATGACTTATTGATACATAACCTACACGGATTCAGAAAATATCGTTCTTGTGCAACACAGCTAGTAATAAGTACTGTCGACAAGGGATCTCAAATTGATTCCATGTTCCTAGATTTCCTGCATGCTTTTGATACCGTTCCTCAGAAGCGACTATTAATCAAATTGCGTGCATATGGAGTATCGTCTCAGTTGTGTGACTCGATTCGTGATTTCCTCTCAGAGAGATCACAGTTCGTAGTGGTAGACGGTAAATCATCGGACAGAACAGAAGTGATATATGGCGTTTCGCAAGGTAGTGTCACAGGCCCTATGCTGTTCCTGATCTATATAAATCATCTAGGCGATAAGCTGAGCAGCTCCCTTAGATTGTTTCCAGATGACGCTGTAATATACCGTCTAGTAAAATTATCAGAAAATCAATTCCAATTACAAAATGATCTAGAGAGACTTTCTGTATGGTGCGAAAAATGGCAATTAGCACTAAACAAAGAAAAGTGCGAGGTCATCCACATGGGTACTAAAAGAAATCCGATAAATTTTGGGTATACGATAAATCGCACAAATCTAAGGACTGTCAATTCGACTAAATACCTAGCAATTACAATTATGAGCAACTTAAATTGGAAAGATCACGGAGATAATATTGTGGGGAATGCGAAACAAAGACTGCGCTTTGTTGGCAGAACACTTAGAAGATGCGACAAACCCACTAAAGAGACAGCCTACACCACACTTGTCCGTCCTCTGCTGGAATATTGCTGCGCGGTATGGGATCCTTACCAGGTAGGATTGACGGAGGACATCGAAAAAGTGCAAAGAAGGGAAGCTCGTTTCGTGTTATCACGCAATAGAGGTGAAAGTGTCACTGATATGATACGCGAGTTGGGGTGGCAGTCACTGCAACAAATGCGGTTTTCTTTGTGGAGAGATCTATTTAGGAAATTTCGATCACCAACTTTCTCTTCAGAATGCGAAAATATTTTGTTGACATCCACCTGCGTAGGGAGAAATGATCATCGTGATAAAATAAGCGAAATCAGAGCTCTAACGGAAAGATTTGGGTGTTCCTTTTCCCACGCGCCATTCGTGAGTGGAATGTTAGAGAAGTAGTTCGAAAATGGTTCGATGAACCCTCTGCCAGATACTTAAGTGTGAATTGCAAAGTAACCATGTAGATGTAGATCGCATTCCGACTGCATATGGCGTACGCTAGAAAACATTACGTATAAGGTTAGTCACATTACAATAAATTGAAAAATCAGGTATGCATAAAACATCACCATAAACACTGTCAGTAACGCAGCATAAGAAATTTGTCTCTCTTGCAATACAGATACCTCCGATGATGGGCTGCTCCCTAAACTTGTCCGCTAAAATAAAAGTGCTTCTACCAGCTAATAGCTTATGTCAAACAATTAATTATTAATATGACACCTTCACAATTTCTACAAGCTGCAGGTTATCAAATGTACAAGACAACAGTTACCGCGCTTGAAAGTAGAACAGTGTGGTAGTTTTGTCAGTATCATTACGTCATATACATTAGGCTTATTTTAGTAGACAAAAGACGTCCCCTAAATTCTGCGATGCGTCGCTACACTGACGTCATGACCAACAATGCACAAACAAACTTCCCTTGTTGCTCAAAGTTAAAGAAGAAAATTACGACTGTTAGAAGCACGCACCACAGCTGTCATCAGGCGCTGGCCGGTGTTTATATGCTTGCTTGCTACGGAAGTCTTAAAATTTTCGAGCTTAGTGACGCTCAGAATTTTCAGCTTTACACAAACACCTGTGGTGCTGATAGCAGCAAGACATCATCTGTGAACTTTCGTACACAGCGAGGTCACGTCTGCGAACTTAGGTGCCGCACTGTCTAACACACTGGAGTCGAATTCACGAGAAGCGGGGCGCAAAGCTCATTCAGGCGTCCATATCTAGATCTTCCGTGGTTTCCCTGAATCATTTCGGCAAATGTCAGACGGTTCTTCCAACAAGGCCGTGGCCGAAGTTTATACCCCCCCCCCCCCCCCATACTTCAAGTTTCTAACGACTTCGCTGTCATAGCGTTTTGAATTCTAAGCTTCATCCTTTCCATCTTTCCATTCTTCATGCAGAAATTTATAACAATGGATTCATTATATGATCAATCTGGGGGCAATCTGCAGTGTATGATTGGTTGTTTTGTTGTTTTGGGGAAGGAGACCAGACAGCGTGGTCATCGGTCTCATCGGATTAGGGAAGGATGGGGAAGGAAGTCGGCCGTGCCCTTTCAGAGGAACCATCCCGGCATTTTCCTGGAGTGATTTAGGGAAATCACGGAAAACCTAAATCAGGATGGCCGGACGCGGGATTGAACCGTCGTCCTCCCGAATGCGAGTCCAGTGTCTAACCACTGCGCCACCTCGCTCGGTTGCAGTGTATGATAACTGAAGAAAACTTCACAAGCCAAGATCGCTAAAAAAAAGCATTTTATTGGAAGATCTGTTTCGACAGAGCTATGCTGTCGTCATCGAATATTATACTTTGAAATATTACAACATATTGACCATTAGTGTTGCAAGATGCTTTACATTGAATATACACTTCCCTCCATCATGAAGACCACTACACATCGGCATGTCATATGTAAAAGTATTACGAACAAACATAAATATAACTGTATAACGCCGATTACAAGTGTTCATGTTCACCACCAGTTGCAAGTTGCCTTTCCACCAGTTGACATCTGCTGGCGAACATGAAAAGTTGTAATAGGTGCAGTATGCTTATGTTACTGTTTGCATGCTCCGGGGCGCCTTGCCACGGCTCGCGCAACTTCTCCCGTAAGAGGTTCGAGTCCTCTCTCGGGCATGGGTGTGTGTAATGCCTTAGCGTAAGTTAGTTTACGTTAGATTAAGTAGTGTGTAAGCCTAGGGACCGAGGACCTCAGCAGTTTGGTCCCATAGGAACTTACCACCACCATCATCACACAATATTTTTATACAGGATGGAAAGTGTTTAAACTCTGGGAGGTTGTAGAGGACATTAAAACAAATATTTTTCCCTAAAGTCATTTTTCCTATGAGGAGTATTTAAACCGGTAGAGGAAGATTTCTCTGGCGGCAAATTAATTAAACCAACAAACACTTTTCCATTTTTTTATGACCAAGAGACAACAACTAGGTAGCAAATACGGCCCAATTAAATAGTCCCCAACAACACTGACCCACACATTAACGAAGAACCGCATTTGATGGGCGCTAGTAACTGTGGCGTGTGGGTTATCCTCACTCCAAACATGCGAATTGTGCTTGTTGAAGACTCCATCACCCCCGAACGTTGCTTCATCGGTAAACAACACAGAGGATGGAAATGTAGGATGCATTTCACATTGTTCCAGGTACCACTGCAAAAACTGTGCTCTGGGTGGATAATCAAAAATGGTTCAAATGGCTCTGAGCACTATGGGACTTAACTGCTGTGGTCATCAGTCCCCTAGAACTTAGAACAACTTAAACCTAACTAACCTAAGGACATCACACACATCCATGCCCGAGGCAGGATTCGAACCTGCGACCGGAGCGGTCCCGCGGTTCCAAACTGAAGCGCCTAGACCGCACGGCCACACCCGGCCGGCGGTGAATAATCAACTGGTTCTAGGTTGTGGACACGCTGTACGTGAAATGAACGTAACAACTACTCTCGTCTGATTCGTCCCCATGTTACGTGCAGTTGCACGAGTGCTGATTGAAGTATCCCGCTCCACATGCTGCAAGACAGCTTCCTCAACTTGCAGCGTTCTTACCGTGCGACGGCGTCCCTGTCCAGGTAATCTGCTAAATGACCCGGTCTCACGCAGACGTTGGTACACGGCAGCGAAGGTCGTATGATGCGGGATAGAGCGATTAGGATATTGTTGTTGATAAACCCACTGTGCAGCTCGTCCGTTGTGGTGCGCTACGTAGTACGCACCAACCATATCAGTGTTATCACTCCAGGTGTATCGCTACATTAGTAAACAGAGACAATGCACTACTGCACTGGTGGACAACAATTGCCTACAACTGAAGTGCGTAATACGCCCTCTAACAACTGAAGATCGTAATACGGCCTCCACTGGTTTAAATAATCCTCATAGGAAAAAATGACATTAGGGAAAAATATTTGTTTTGATGTCCCCTACAACCTCCCAGAGTTTGTCGGTTTAAATACTTTTCACCCTGTATTTGAGATGCCAGTGTATAGTAATCTTCATGGTAGTAGGAAGCGTATATGCAATGTGAAGTAACTTGCAGCTCTAATGGACAATATACTGCAAACATTTTAAAGCATAAGACCCGATTTTGACAGCATGGTTCTGTCGAAACCGCTTACCCAATAATACGCTTTTTAGCGATCTTGACTTGTGAAGCGTTCTTCAGTTATCATCACACTCTGTCATTTGAGTGTTCCTACCATTTGACGGTTACAGCACAGTTTTTTTCGTATACCTGTAGTTCATTTGTGTATTAATGCTATCCGTAGCTGATGATTAATACAGAAATGCATAATGGGAGAAGCAACCGCATGGTGGGGATAAGGAGGAGGCTGGGAGAGTGAGGAATAGCAGGTTAGAGGTGGGAGACGGTAAAGTGCTACTTGTGGGAGCATACAGAGATGTGGTGGAGAGAAGGTAGGACAGCTAGGTGCAGTCGGGAGGTTTGACGGAGGGCAGGGAGGGAAGGGGTTAGCGGAAAAGGAAAGAACTAAAAAGACTGTGAGTGCATTGGAGGAACAGAGGATTGTGTAGAGCTGGAATGGGGACAGGGAAAGGGCTAGATGGGTAAGGACAATGACTAGCACCGGCTGAGGCCAGGAGAGTTACTGGAAAGTAGGACATATTGTTGGGCGAGATTCCACCTGCGCAGTTCAGAAAAGTTGGTGTCTGTGGAAAGGATCCACATGGTAAAGGCTGTGAAGCAGTCACTGGAACGTGTTGGGCAGCGTGCACAGCAACTAGGTGGTCCAGCTGCTTCTTGACAACAGTTTGTCAGTTGCCGTTCATGTGCACAGATAGCTTGTTGGCTGTCATGCCCACATAGAATGCAGCACAGTGGTTTCAGTTTAGCTTGCAGATCGGATGTCTGGTTTCACTGGTAGCCCTGGATCTGATGGGGTAGGTGATGCTTGTGACCGGACTGGAGTAGGTGATGGAGGGAGGATGTATGGGACAGGTCTTGCGTCTAGGTCTATTACAGGGATATGAGCCATGAGGCTAGGGGTTGGGGGCAGGGGTTGTGTAGGGATTGCATCCTCCATATGTATTCGACAATGTTGATTTCATTGTCTCCACTGTCACTGCCTGGAATAATTTTTATAGCATAAGGGATATCAAATGCATCACTCTGGCCTCAGCTCTTCCAAAATCTGAAGAGTCCCAGAGGCTTAAATTGTCTCCCTCTACCAGAGGATTAGGTCACATAGGTGTTACAGAACTTCAGATATTTCAAAACAAGTCAAGCAATTCATTACAGCAGATTCACGTTCTAGACTTGAACGTGATCAGTTCCATTCCATCAGACATTCACAACTAACTTGGAAGATACGCTGTAAATGTGTGGAAAGTGGCTCTACTCAGTGCAGCCCTCTCTACAAAAGCCAGTAGTTCCTGAACGGAAAAGATTTGTGCTGGCTAGCAGCAGCACAGTTAATGGTGAGAGAAGTGCAGTAACTTTTTGGTCATTCATTAATTCAGCACCAAGTAACTATAACACTATTACACAGCTTTACAATACACTGTCAATAGGCATTTACCAGTCCAGTTTCTTTACCACCAACAGTACATAAATTACTGACAACATTACACTAACAAATTAAACATTAGGAATATATTTCACGTGGCAGCTCACTTACAACCGCAAATAAGTACTCAATAAACTGAAAATAACTCCACTATACAAACACGTGCTCAGTCAAGTTATTTTGTCTACTTGCATAAGAGAACTGCACAGGAAACTTTGGGAAGGTGTAGTCTGTGAACAGAAAAGGGAGCAGCGGCTATGGTGGGGAAGTTGCCTTTCCCGGAAGAACACTGCAGCAACCACACAAGATGCCTAAGAATCAATTTCCCCTCCAGCAGTGTAGAACAGTGTGCAGAGATTTACGTAGATTTTGTCTATATGCGTTACCTTGATTAGTGTTATTAATAACTCGTATCTTCACTCAATGTAAGTTATAACACAATTGTGAGAAATAAACACCCCCAGGGCAGGTCTGCACACTGCATCACCAGTGATTCATAAGGTACCATGTGGAAGGCCTGTATAGATTTGTGAAACACCCTGTAGTTGGTTCTTGTGTCGTATTTGGGTAGATAGAGAGGGGAATCACCTGCTCGTCCATCGGTTTGGAGCCCTCTGAAGGAGGGAAGTGCTACTTACCTTCCCTCGCACTTCTACCCCACAAATCTCCCCTCTCCACCCAGTTACATCCCCGCAACACAGTTCATCCCTTAATATGGCTCTACTGCAGCTAGATGTGGTACACACATTTAATATTCGTTTCTAACCCATTTCATTATGAGATAGACATTAATTTCATGCCGTTAGAACAATATTTTTAATAATCTGATTTTCCATCCCCTGAAACGCCGTAACTACTCCTCCTAGAGAACAGATGAATAGGGTCGCTTTTTAGGAAATTTAATGTAGTTTGAGTCTATACTGAGAAATATCTTCGCTAAAAGCCACAATTTTAGAGTTATTCGAGAAAAATATAAAGAAGTGACTCTTAAAACCCAGCCCAACACCCACACCCCACCAGTCAGAATTTTTAGTATGTTGTTCCACTCCCTCCTAGCACTGTTCCAAAATTTGGGACTACCTGATTCCCCCCCTCCCCCCTCCCCAAATCGAACTGTTTTGGTCTTCGTTGATTGGGCTAGAATGGGTATAATTCTAGCTGCAATACGGGCCACAAAACAGGAAATAAATTGGCTATGCGACTTTAACAAAGGGCAGATTGTGATCGTCTGTCGCCCAGAAACTACGAAGTTGGTCGGTTGTTGGCGTGTTACTGTTACTGCTGTGAGTATGTATGGAAAACGGTTGAGGATGGTGAACCTACGATTAGCCGGCGAGGTGTTGTGTGTCTACACCCCATCGCTGGAGGAGGAAGTCGGAGGCTTGCCGCTCTGGAAATCAGTATAGACGGCGATCTATGACATATCTGATGACAGAGTTCGATTCTGGTGCAGGCCACCATTCAGCACACGTTACTGAACATTGCGCTCAGCACGAGTACACCCCTACCTGTTTCCATACTAACTACGAGGAAATCGTCAATTACGATTGCAGAGAGCACGGTATCTTCAAGATTAGACAGTGGATCAATGAAAACGTGTCGCCTGGTCGGATAAATCACGTTTCTTGGCACTCCAGCTCGCTGGATATGCCGCCATCCTGGCGAGAGGCTGAGCGAAACGTGCACCGCGCCATGGACGCATTCCGATGAAGGCAGTATTACGTTGTCGGGGACATTCACCTGGGCATCCGTGACAACTATGGTATCAGTCGAAGGCACCATGGCATGTGTACTACGAGGACATCATTATGGGCCAAGTATATCCTTGCTTGCTTGGTGTGTTCCTCGAAGGCGATGGCATCTTCCAGCAGGGTACCTGACCGAGTCACAACGCCAGAATCGTGGTACAGTGGTATGAGGACCGTGACAGCGATTTCATATCAATATCTCGGTCACCAAATTCGCCTGAACCCAATGTAACACATCTGGGAGGGTATTGGGTACTTCATACCTCCAGTAACCGACCGAGGTCTTGTCGATTAGCAGGCCGCGGTGACCGAGATGTTCTAGACGCTTCAGTCCAGAACCGCGCTGCTGCTACGGTCGCAGGTTCGAAACTGCCTCGAGCATGGATGTGTGTGATGTCCTTAGGATAGTTAGGTTTAATTAGTTCTAAGTTCTAGGGGACTGATGACCTTAGCAGTTAAGTCCTATAGTGCTCAGAGCCATTTGAACCATTTTGACAATTCTCTCTCGTATATCGTGCAAATAGTAAATATTCGCCGAATACGGCATATTCATCTAACGCGCCATTGACATGTAAGCACTATTCGACGGTTCCGCAATGCAACACTAATAGGAACGGTAAGACTAGTATCATCGAATCAAACGAATGTTGATGATGTATTCCTTCGAAGAACAAGTCAATATGCTTCTCATTTACGGAGAATGCCAACGAAATTCAGTGAGAGCTAGAGACTTGTACGCTGAAAGATATCCTCAACGAACTCACCCTACACGTCATACATTTAAATACTAGTATGATAAATCGAGAACAACCAGATCTTTAACGCATCGGAGACATACCCAGCAAAGAAAAGTTACTAACGAGGAAATAGAAATTGGTTCTCTTGCCACTGAGGTTGGAGATCCTTGTGTTAGTTTTCGTCAAATCGCAAGGGAATCTGGCATGAGCCAGAGTAGTGTCGTTCGTGTTCTGCATCGCCATAAATATCCTAATTACCATATCAGTCTCCACCAAGAATTAACTGGTACGGATTGTATGCGTCACATTGAATTCTGCCGATGGGCTCAACTTCAGATTCAGAGGGCTAACACACTTATTAATTCGATTTTATTTACTGGCGAGGCTACATTCACGAACCATGGAAATCTTAATTTGCATAACACGCAGTATTGGGCAACTGAAAATCCATGTTGGCTACGGCAAGCTGCACGCCAAAAGCCGTGGTCGGTGAATGTATGGTATGAGATTCTGGAGGACAGATTTATACGCCCCTATTTCATCGAAGGAAATCTTAATGGCACTAAGTATACCACATTCCTGTAAGAAACATTAGGTCTGTTATTGGAAGAAATACCTTTAGGAAATGGAACAGAATGTGGTATCAACACGATGGGTGCCCGGCACATTTTTCGCTGATGGCTAGAAACGAATTGCAGAGACAATTTCCAAATCGTTGGAATGGACGCGGAAGAGATGTGTCGTGGCCGGCTCGTTCGTCAGACTTGACGCCTCTGGATTTTTGCTTGTGGGGATTCGTAAAAGACGTTGTTTATAAAGACGTTCCAACTGTATCTGAAGATATGTGAGAGAGAATTGTCAGAGCATATGCTTCGATAAGTGCCGATGTGATAAGTCCATGATAAGAAGATTGCAGTACTGCATTGATACCAATGGTCGTGACTTCTTGTTCGTTGACCTTCAAAGACCTTACTCTTACACATCATTGGATTCGTCTGGATAGCCGCTATCAGAAAACAAGTACCAAAGTATAGAATCCCATTTGAAAAAACAAAGTTGACCTTCATATCTCTGAAGTGACCCCACCTAGCAACAAAAGATCAACGCCACATTATGGCCCCCGGTGTCCCATGCAACTTTTGTCCCACAAACTTTTCAGCTCCTATCATACTTTCGGAGTTATTCTTGATGGCAATGGTTAGTGACTCATTCTGTATATATATATATATATATATATATATATATATATATATATATATATATATATATGTATATATATAAAACAATTCTGTTATGTTTTGGGAAATTACATGTAAACAAAAAATATGGTTTTCTTCAAATTACCGTTTTTCTTGGGCGTGCCTTCCACTATTGGACATTGTTGCACCCACTTACTTCACCCCAACTTGTAAAAATGTTCGATCTTTACGTGGACAGGAAGCTCAGTCAAAATATCATCATACACTCTGATCAGCAGTTGTGTCTGAGACGACGTGGAGCAAAAATGTGCAATAACACAACAGTAGGAAGTAAAAGGCCATTTCGATCATTACACACAATGACACGCTGGCAAGTAGGAGGGGACATGGGGCACTGACCAAGTACGGGAGCACTACTAGTCATCGTTGTTCAATGTTGCAGTTCATTGCCGTGTTAATAAAGCCGGTGCAACGTCGGAGTACCTTAGCAACGTGGTCATCGAGATGTGTGAAATGGGAAACCACACACGGGACAGGTACTAGTCAATAGAGAGTTTCGTGAAAAGTGCCACTGGATCCAAGTGAACTCTCTTTGAAAGAGGATGCCAGGAGGTGGTCGAAGAGTGTCAGGAAAGGTCAGCAACAAGTAGCTACAGACAAAGACGATTGTCATGTTTTGCTTACAGCAGACGGAATAAGTAGCAGAGTGGGAATTAATTGCAGTGAGAATTTCAGAGCAAAAACAGGACACAGAATAGCAATGGAAGTGGTGTTTGTGAAGCAGGCCGACAAAACGTTACAATGGGTGGAGGAACATTTGCAGTGTAGACACACTGAATAGGGCCTTGTTTCGTACTCAGATGACACACTTTTATGTCAGGCGTTACAATCAATACGTTTACAACTGAAGTGAGTGTGTAACACGAAATAATTCCGTGTTTTCCCTATAAGGTTCGAACATCTTGGTGAAAGTCTAGTGATGTGGATAGTTAATAGAATTGCTGACCGTACAACCACCGAGCGATTGGTCATTGTCATTAGACAGATCGTAGAAGTAGAGACTCTTTCCTTTAATCGACAACATCGTTAATTCCCATACCATCCGATGGGTGGACGACGTGCTTCACGCCGAGAGTATCACTCGAGTACTATGATCACCTTATTTTCTTGACATCAGCGCTGTTGAAATTTGTCTAGTATTCGACTGGAAGACGCACTGCAAGAAAACAGCTACTTTCTACAAGCTGCAGTATCTGTTATTAAAGAGCAGTATACTATTCCTTCGGACTACTACAGTAATCTCAATGAATATCTGTAATATAATCGCGCAACAGTATAGATCGTTCGTGGGGAACAGCACACCGTTTCAGGAAGATAGTACATACAGTTGCTTAAACTTTTTAGAACTATTCTACATGGGCAAAGTTTCTCCTTATGCCTTCGTATCATTCGAAGCAAGTATAATTTTTAATTTAATCGTATGTCGAGGGCCCTTCGTCGGGCAGGCCGTACGCCGGGAGCCGGTCTTTCAATTTGACGCCAATTCGGCGACCTGCAGTCGATGAGGATGGTAGGATGAGGATGAGGGCAGCACAACATCCAGTCCCTGGGCGGAGAAAAATTCCCCGACCCAGCCGGTAATCGAATCCGTGCGCAGAGTATTCACAGTCCGTCACGCTGACCATTCAGCTACCGGACAGCAAGTATAATGCACTTGCGTTAATGTTATCCAAATCTTTATAACTAATTGTAAAATATATTGCAGTATAGCAATGATATCTGACTGAGTTACAAGGTACAACCAAATGTTAACGTGCAGTGGTTGCACAAAAATAAAAAAATAAATAAAAAAAATAAAAATAAAATACCGAAACGCCTTTAGAAATTCATACATGAACATAAATGGACACTCTAGCTAATCTGCAGGTTGCACTGCTTTATTTGATCACGAACGGCGGCAATTATGGGTCGTGGTCAGAACAGTGCTTTGTGAGTATGTTATGTCAGAGCCAGGGGAATACAAACGTGGGCAAATTATTGATGCCCGTACGGTGGGTACTTTCGTAACCAAAGTAGTGGGAAATGTTGGTGTTTCAAGAGGCACCGTATCGAAGATTTATACCGCATACAGTGAAAGAGGAGAAACATTAACCGCTATGTCACAATGCGGGCGAAAGTGTATGTTGAATGATCGTGACAGGATTATGACGAAAAATAAGAGGATGACAGCTTGAGAAGTCACTGCATAACCGCCTGTCGAACTCGCGAACGCTGTCGGGACCAAAACAACACGAAGGAAACTCCAGAAGCAGGGAACTCCAGTCTGAGCTGGAACTCCTAACCACTCATCACTGATGCAATGTCCGTAACAGGAGAACTCGTTGCCGAAGCGTAACGCATGCCACATGGGACAACAGAAGAAAGTAAATTGGTCGAATGAGTCTTGCTTCGCACAGTTTCTAACTTCTGGTCCAAGAGCGAAATATAACGAGGGTCCGGCGATGATCTGGGAGGCAGTATCGTGGTATTACATAAGCCTCATCTGTCCGTAACAGGAAAACTCGTTGCCAAAGCGTAACGCATGCCAGATGGAGCAACAGAAGAAAGTAAATTAGACGAATGAGTCTTGCATCGCACAGTCTCTAACTTCTGGTCCAAGAGGGAAATATAACGAGGGTCCGGCGATGATCTGGGAGACAATATCGTGGTAGTACATGGGCCTCATCTGTCCGTAACACGAAAACTCGTTGCCTAAGGGTAACGCATGCCACATGGAGCAACAGAAGAAAGTAAATTAGTCGAATGAGTCTTGCTTCGCACAGTTTATAACTTCTGGTCCAAGAGGGAAATATAACGAGGGTCCGGCGATGATCTGGGAGGCAATATCGTGGTATTACACGGTACTCATCTGTCCGTAACAAGAAAACCCATTGCCAAAGCGTAACGCATGCCACTTGGGACAACAGAAGAAAGTAAATTGGTCGAATGAGTCTTGCTTCGCACAGTTTCTAACTTCTGGCCCAAGAGGTAAATATAACGAGGGTTCGGCGAGGATCTGGGAGGCAATATCAAGGTATTACATGGGTCTTATCTGTCCGTAACAGGAAAACTCGTTGCCAAAGCGTAACGCACGCCACATGGAGCAACAGAAGAAAGTAAATTAGTCGAATGAGTCTTGCTTCGCACAGTTTATAACTTCTGGTCCAAGAGGGAAATATAACGAGGGTCCGGCGATGATCTGGGAGGCAATATCGTGGTATTACACGGTACTCATCTGTCCGTAACAAGAAAACCCATTGCCAAAGCGTAACGCATGCCACTTGGGACAACAGAAGAAAGTAAATTGGTCGAATGAGTCTTGCTTCGCACAGTTTCTAACTTCTGGCCCAAGAGGTAAATATAACGAGGGTTCGGCGAGGATCTGGGAGGCAATATCAAGGTATTACATGGGTCTTATCTGTCCGTAACAGGAAAACTCGTTGCCAAAGCGTAACGCACGCCACATGGAGCAACAGAAGAAAGTAAATTAGTCGAATGAGTCTTGCTTCGCACAGTTTCTAACTTCTGGTCCAAGAGGGAAATATAACGAGGGTCCGGCGATGATCTGGGAGGCAATATCGTGGTATTACACGGTACTCATCTGTCCGTAACAAGAAAACCCATTGCCAAAGCGTAACGCATGCCACTTGGGACAACAGAAGAAAGTAAATTGGTCGAATGAGTCTTGCTTCGCACAGTTTCTAACTTCTGGCCCAAGAGGTAAATATAACGAGGGTTCGGCGAGGATCTGGGAGGCAATATCAAGGTATTACATGGGTCTTATCTGTCCGTAACAGGAAAACTCGTTGCCAAAGCGTAACGCACGCCACATGGAGCAACAGAAGAAAGTAAATTAGTCGAATGAGTCTTGCTTCGCACAGTTTATAACTTCTGGTCCAAGAGGGAAATATAACGAGGGTCCGGCGATGATCTGGGAGACAATATCGTGGTAGTACATGGGCCTCATCTGTCCGTAACACGAAAACTCGTTGCCTAAGGGTAACGCATGCCACATGGAGCAACAGAAGAAAGTAAATTAGTCGAATGAGTCTTGCTTCGCACAGTTTCTAACTTCTGGTCCAAGAGGGAAATATAACGAGGGTCCGGCGATGATCTGGGAGGCAGTATCGTGGTATTACATAAGCCTCATCTGTCCGTAACAGGAAAACTCGTTGCCAAAGCGTAACGCATGCCAGATGGAGCAACAGAAGAAAGTAAATTAGACGAATGAGTCTTGCATCGCACAGTCTCTAACTTCTGGTCCAAGAGGGAAATATAACGAGGGTCCGGCGATGATCTGGGAGACAATATCGTGGTAGTACATGGGCCTCATCTGTCCGTAACACGAAAACTCGTTGCCTAAGGGTAACGCATGCCACATGGAGCAACAGAAGAAAGTAAATTAGTCGAATGAGTCTTGCTTCGCACAGTTTCTAACTTCTGGTCCAAGAGGGAAATATAACGAGGGTCCGGCGATGATCTGGGAGGCAATATCGTGGTATTACACGGTACTCATCTGTCCGTAACAAGAAAACCCATTGCCAAAGCGTAACGCATGCCACTTGGGACAACAGAAGAAAGTAAATTGGTCGAATGAGTCTTGCTTCGCACAGTTTCTAACTTCTGGCCCAAGAGGTAAATATAACGAGGGTTCGGCGAGGATCTGGGAGGCAATATCAAGGTATTACATGGGTCTTATCTGTCCGTAACAGGAAAACTCGTTGCCAAAGCGTAACGCACGCCACATGGAGCAACAGAAGAAAGTAAATTAGTCGAATGAGTCTTGCTTCGCACAGTTTCTAACTTCTGGTCCAAGAGGGAAATATAACGAGGGTCCGGCGATGATCTGGGAGGCAATATCGTGGTATTACACGGTACTCATCTGTCCGTAACAAGAAAACCCATTGCCAAAGCGTAACGCATGCCACTTGGGACAACAGAAGAAAGTAAATTGGTCGAATGAGTCTTGCTTCGCACAGTTTCTAACTTCTGGCCCAAGAGGTAAATATAACGAGGGTTCGGCGAGGATCTGGGAGGCAATATCAAGGTATTACATGGGTCTTATCTGTCCGTAACAGGAAAACTCGTTGCCAAAGCGTAACGCACGCCACATGGAGCAACAGAAGAAAGTAAATTAGTCGAATGAGTCTTGCTTCGCACAGTTTCTAACTTCTGGTCCAAGAGGGAAATATAACGAGGGTCCGGCGATGATCTGGGAGGCAATATCGTGGTATTACACGGTACTCATCTGTCCGTAACAAGAAAACCCATTGCCAAAGCGTAACGCATGCCACTTGGGACAACAGAAGAAAGTAAATTGGTCGAATGAGTCTTGCTTCGCACAGTTTCTAACTTCTGGCCCAAGAGGTAAATATAACGAGGGTTCGGCGAGGATCTGGGAGGCAATATCAAGGTATTACATGGGTCTTATCTGTCCGTAACAGGAAAACTCGTTGCCAAAGCGTAACGCACGCCACATGGAGCAACAGAAGAAAGTAAATTAGTCGAATGAGTCTTGCTTCGCACAGTTTCTAACTTCTGGTCCAAGAGGGAAATATAACGAGGGTCCGGCGATGATCTGGGAGGCAATATCGTGGTATTACACGGTACTCATCTGTCCGTAACAAGAAAACCCATTGCCAAAGCGTAACGCATGCCACTTGGGACAACAGAAGAAAGTAAATTGGTCGAATGAGTCTTGCTTCGCACAGTTTCTAACTTCTGGCCCAAGAGGTAAATATAACGAGGGTTCGGCGAGGATCTGGGAGGCAATATCAAGGTATTACATGGGTCT
This sequence comes from Schistocerca serialis cubense, assembly GCF_023864345.2. Taxonomy (NCBI): domain Eukaryota; kingdom Metazoa; phylum Arthropoda; class Insecta; order Orthoptera; family Acrididae; genus Schistocerca; species Schistocerca serialis. Next base: position 88,435,542 of record NC_064640.1, on the reverse strand, counting down.
TATCTGTCCGTAACAGGAAAACTCGTTGCCAAAGCGTAACGCACGCCACATGGAGCAACAGAAGAAAGTAAATTAGTCGAATGAGTCTTGCTTCGCACAGTTTATAACTTCTGGTCCAAGAGGGAAATATAACGAGGGTCCGGCGATGATCTGGGAGACAATATCGTGGTAGTACATGGGCCTCATCTGTCCGTAACACGAAAACTCGTTGCCTAAGGGTAACGCATGCCACATGGAGCAACAGAAGAAAGTAAATTAGTCGAATGAGTCTTGCTTCGCACAGTTTCTAACTTCTGGTCCAAGAGGGAAATATAACGAGGGTCCGGCGATGATCTGGGAGGCAATATCGTGGTATTACACGGTACTCATCTGTCCGTAACAAGAAAACCCATTGCCAAAGCGTAACGCATGCCACTTGGGACAACAGAAGAAAGTAAATTGGTCGAATGAGTCTTGCTTCGCACAGTTTCTAACTTCTGGCCCAAGAGGTAAATATAACGAGGGTTCGGCGAGGATCTGGGAGGCAATATCAAGGTATTACATGGGTCTTATCTGTCCGTAACAGGAAAACTCGTTGCCAAAGCGTAACGCACGCCACATGGAGCAACAGAAGAAAGTAAATTAGTCGAATGAGTCTTGCTTCGCACAGTTTCTAACTTCTGGTCCAAGAGGGAAATATAACGAGGGTCCGGCGATGATCTGGGAGGCAATATCGTGGTATTACACGGTACTCATCTGTCCGTAACAAGAAAACCCATTGCCAAAGCGTAACGCATGCCACTTGGGACAACAGAAGAAAGTAAATTGGTCGAATGAGTCTTGCTTCGCACAGTTTCTAACTTCTGGCCCAAGAGGTAAATATAACGAGGGTTCGGCGAGGATCTGGGAGGCAATATCAAGGTATTACATGGGTCTTATCTGTCTGTAACAGGAAAACTCGTTGCCAAAGCGTAACGCACGCCACATGGAGCAACAGAAGAAAGTAAATTAGTCGAATGAGTCTTGCTTCGCACAGTTTCTAACTTCTGGTCCAAGAGGGAAATATAACGAGGGTCCGGCGATGATCTGGGAGGCAATATCGTGGTATTACACGGTACTCATCTGTCCGTAACAAGAAAACCCATTGCCAAAGCGTAACGCATGCCACTTGGGACAACAGAAGAAAGTAAATTGGTCGAATGAGTCTTGCTTCGCACAGTTTCTAACTTCTGGCCCAAGAGGTAAATATAACGAGGGTTCGGCGAGGATCTGGGAGGCAATATCAAGGTATTACATGGGTCTTATCTGTCCGTAACAGGAAAACTCGTTGCCAAAGCGTAACGCACGCCACATGGAGCAACAGAAGAAAGTAAATTAGTCGAATGAGTCTTGCTTCGCACAGTTTATAACTTCTGGTCCAAGAGGGAAATATAACGAGGGTCCGGCGATGATCTGGGAGACAATATCGTGGTAGTACATGGGCCTCATCTGTCCGTAACACGAAAACTCGTTGCCTAAGGGTAACGCATGCCACATGGAGCAACAGAAGAAAGTAAATTAGTCGAATGAGTCTTGCTTCGCACAGTTTCTAACTTCTGGTCCAAGAGGGAAATATAACGAGGGTCCGGCGATGATCTGGGAGGCAATATCGTGGTATTACACGGTACTCATCTGTCCGTAACAAGAAAACCCATTGCCAAAGCGTAACGCATGCCACTTGGGACAACAGAAGAAAGTAAATTGGTCGAATGAGTCTTGCTTCGCACAGTTTCTAACTTCTGGCCCAAGAGGTAAATATAACGAGGGTTCGGCGAGGATCTGGGAGGCAATATCAAGGTATTACATGGGTCTTATCTGTCCGTAACAGGAAAACTCGTTGCCAAAGCGTAACGCACGCCACATGGAGCAACAGAAGAAAGTAAATTAGTCGAATGAGTCTTGCTTCGCACAGTTTCTAACTTCTGGTCCAAGAGGGAAATATAACGAGGGTCCGGCGATGATCTGGGAGGCAATATCGTGGTATTACACGGTACTCATCTGTCCGTAACAAGAAAACCCATTGCCAAAGCGTAACGCATGCCACTTGGGACAACAGAAGAAAGTAAATTGGTCGAATGAGTCTTGCTTCGCACAGTTTCAAACTTCTGGCCCAAGAGGTAAATATAACGAGGGTTCGGCGAGGATCTGGGAGGCAATATCAAGGTATTACATGGGTCTTATCTGTCCGTAACAGGAAAACTCGTTGCCAAAGCGTAACGCACGCCACATGGAGCAACAGAAGAAAGTAAATTAGTCGAATGAGTCTTGCTTCGCACAGTTTCTAACTTCTGGTCCAAGAGGGAAATATAACGAGGGTCCGGCGATGATCTGGGAGGCAATATCGTGGTATTACACGGTACTCATCTGTCTGTAACAAGAAAACCCATTGCCAAAGCGTAACGCATGCCACTTGGGACAACAGAAGAAAGTAAATTGGTCGAATGAGTCTTGCTTCGCACAGTTTCTAACTTCTGGTCCAAGAGGGAAATATAACGAGGGTCCGGCGATGATCTGGGAGGCAATATCGTGGTATTACACGGTACTCATCTGTCCGTAACAAGAAAACCCATTGCCAAAGCGTAACGCATGCCACTTGGGACAACAGAAGAAAGTAAATTGGTCGAATGAGTCTTGCTTCGCACAGTTTCTAACTTCTGGCCCAAGAGGTAAATATAACGAGGGTTCGGCGAGGATCTGGGAGGCAATATCAAGGTATTACATGGGTCTTATCTGTCCGTAACAGGAAAACTCGTTGCCAAAGCGTAACGCACGCCACATGGAGCAACAGAAGAAAGTAAATTAGTCGAATGAGTCTTGCTTCGCACAGTTTCTAACTTCTGGTCCAAGAGGGAAATATAACGAGGGTCCGGCGATGATCTGGGAGGCAATATCGTGGTATTACACGGTACTCATCTGTCCGTAACAAGAAAACCCATTGCCAAAGCGTAACGCATGCCACTTGGGACAACAGAAGAAAGTAAATTGGTCGAATGAGTCTTGCTTCGCACAGTTTCTAACTTCTGTCCCAAGAGGTAAATATAACGAGGGTTCGGCGAGGATCTGGGAGGCAATATCAAGGTATTACATGGGTCTTATCTGTCCGTAACAGGAAAACTCGTTGCCAAAGCGTAACGCACGCCACATGGAGCAACAGAAGAAAGTAAATTAGTCGAATGAGTCTTGCTTCGCACAGTTTCTAACTTCTGGTCCAAGAGGGAAATATAACGAGGGTCCGGCGATGATCTGGGAGGCAATATCGTGGTATTACACGGTACTCATCTGTCCGTAACAAGAAAACCCATTGCCAAAGCGTAACGCATGCCACTTGGGACAACAGAAGAAAGTAAATTGGTCGAATGAGTCTTGCTTCGCACAGTTTCTAACTTCTGGCCCAAGAGGTAAATATAACGAGGGTTCGGCGAGGATCTGGGAGGCAATATCAAGGTATTACATGGGTCTTATCTGTCCGTAACAGGAAAACTCGTTGCCAAAGCGTAACGCACGCCACATGGAGCAACAGAAGAAAGTAAATTAGTCGAATGAGTCTTGCTTCGCACAGTTTATAACTTCTGGTCCAAGAGGGAAATATAACGAGGGTCCGGCGATGATCTGGGAGACAATATCGTGGTAGTACATGGGCCTCATCTGTCCGTAACACGAAAACTCGTTGCCTAAGGGTAACGCATGCCACATGGAGCAACAGAAGAAAGTAAATTAGTCGAATGAGTCTTGCTTCGCACAGTTTCTAACTTCTGGTCCAAGAGGGAAATATAACGAGGGTCCGGCGATGATCTGGGAGGCAATATCGTGGTATTACACGGTACTCATCTGTCCGTAACAAGAAAACCCATTGCCAAAGCGTAACGCATGCCACTTGGGACAACAGAAGAAAGTAAATTGGTCGAATGAGTCTTGCTTCGCACAGTTTCTAACTTCTGGCCCAAGAGGTAAATATAACGAGGGTTCGGCGAGGATCTGGGAGGCAATATCAAGGTATTACATGGGTCTTATCTGTCCGTAACAGGAAAACTCGTTGCCAAAGCGTAACGCACGCCACATGGAGCAACAGAAGAAAGTAAATTAGTCGAATGAGTCTTGCTTCGCACAGTTTCTAACTTCTGGTCCAAGAGGGAAATATAACGAGGGTCCGGCGATGATCTGGGAGGCAATGTCGTGGAATTGCATGGTACTCATCTGTCTGGAACAAGAAAACCCGTTGCCAAAGCGTAACACATGCCACTTGGAGTAACAGAAGAAAGTAAATTAGTCGAATGAGTCTTGCTTCGCACAGTTTCTAACTTCTGGTCCAAGAGGGAAATATAGCGAGGGTCCGGCGATGATCTGGGAGGCAATATCGTGGTATTACATGGGCCTCATCTTTACCCTGCTAGGTTGCATCATTGCCAAGGATTATGTGACCGGCCGGCCAGAGTGGCCGAGCGGTTCTAGGCGATACAGTCTGGAACCACGCGACCGCTACGGTCGCTGGTTCGAATCCTGCCTCTGGCATGGATGTGTGTGATGTCCTTAGGTTAGTTAGGTTTAAGTAGTTCTGAGTTCTAGGGGACTGATGACCTCAGCAGTTAAGTCCCATTGTGCTCAGAGCCATTTGAACCATTATGAGACCATTTTGGCTGATCGGGTCCATCCTTTGACACGGTGGTTGTTTCCTAACGGTGATGGTGTGTCCCAAAACGACAGGGTTGCTGTTCAAACAGCTCGCTGCATCCAGTAGTAGTGGTGTGAGCACGAGGATTAATCGTTGTATCTCCCCTAGCCACCGTAGTCAGATCTTAATATTATTGAGCCTCTATGGTCCGCTTTGGGGAGAAGGGTGCGTGATCACTACCCACCTCAATCTTCTTTACATGAGCTTGCTACTGTTTTACAGGAAGGATGGTATAAGATTCCCTTGAAAACCGTTCAGCACCCGTATTTATTCATTCCTAAATGAGCAGAAGCTGTTTTGTATACAAAAGCACTTCGTACACGCTATCACGCATGGTAATGTGTTGTTTTTTTTGATTTTTCCGTATTTTTGTCCAACCCCTGTGTATAAGATGTACACTGACGGAAAAAAATCGGAGCACCCAAATATAATTAATTTAGAGTATAGAAAATTCGGGGTACAATTATCTAGTAACATACTTCAGTGATTAACGCTGGAAGACCACAGATTATTTAAGTGAAAGACACGCCTTTGCAACTGTGAAATGCTGGTAAATTAATAACCGCTGTAACCGCCACAATTTTGAGTGCAAGCATGCAGACGTACACGCATTGTGTTGTACGGTTGCGGGATGTCCGATTTTGGGATATAGTTCCATGCATGTTACTCTTGGATGGTCAATGCGGGGACGGTTAATTCTCTTTGTGGATGAGGCTGGAGTTGTCGTCAGACGACATACCATACTCGTATGTGCTCGATTCGAGCTTGGAGACAGGTCTGGTGTCGGTCAGGCCAATGCAACATGTCGACACTCTGTAGAGCATGGTGGGAGAGCGTTACCCTGTTGGGAAACACCCCCTGGAATGCTGTTCATGAATGGCAGCACAACAAGTCGAATCACACTATTAACGTACAATTTTGTAGTCATGGCGCCTGGGATAATCACTAGAGTGTTTCTGCTGTCACACGAAATCGCACCCCAGAACATAATTCCAGATGTAGATCCAGTGTGTCTAGCACACGGACTGGTTGGTTGCAGATCCCGGTCTGGCCTCCTCATAATCAACACACAGGCATCACTGCCACCGAGGCAAAAGCAGTTTTCCTCAGAAAACACAACAGAACTCCACCATGCCCTCCAACGAGCTCTCGCTTGACCCCACTGAAGTCGCAAATGGCGGTGGCTTGGGCTCAGTGGAATGCACACTGCAGGGCGTCTGGCTCGGAGCTGTCCTTAAGGTATCCGATTTGTAACATTTCTTTGTGTCACTGTGGCGCCGGCTGCTGCTCAAATTGCTGCTGCAGATGCAGTGTGCACCACAGCCATGCACCAAACAAGCTGGTCTGGTCTCCCTTCCAGTTAGCGCTACGTGGCTCTCCGGATCCCGGTCTTCTTGCGACCGTACATTTCGTGACCACCGCTGCCAGCAATCATGTACAATGGCTTGATTCCCGTCAAGTCTTTCTGCAGTATTTCAGAAGGAACATCCAGCTTCTCGTGGTCCTATTACACGACCTCATCCAAACTCAGAGACAACTCATCACGTCCAATCTCAAAGCCAACTAACGCTCACGACCGTTACAGCGCGTATTTAAGACAAACCTGATTTGCATCCTCATAGTGCCGCTACTAGTGCACTCCTATACGACTGGCGCGAAGTCTGAATAGACTTCATCTTTCAGATGTAGAAACACGCCTGCCGACTTTCGTTTATGTCGTAAACTCCTTCTTGATGTGATTTTTTTCCGTCAGTATATTAAAGAATGTTACAATGTACGTATAATATTAAGGTTCGGGTTTGATTCCCTTATTGTTTGAACTACTGTAGAAAGGTAATCCATCCCTTCCTTTAACGACTAGTGATACCCACATAGGGTCAGACCGAGATAATTCTGTTCCTATGTGGCGCTGTAAAGTAAGACAAACTTTCCACTATTCTCGTTACATTCTTGGTAATGACTCCAAGCCAAAATTAAATAAATAATTTTAGAGGAAGTGTTCCTTTACGTCGGTAGGACTTGAAAGCAAATGCAAAAAAAAGGGGGTTATAAATATTTTGCGAGACGTGAAGACTATAGCTT